>NC_057803.1:218667748-218963929 GCF_018294505.1 Triticum aestivum
ATTGTGTCCCTAAGAAGGGAGGTATTACTGTCGTTCCAAATGATAAAGATGAATTGATTCCGCAAAGAATTATTGTAGGTTATAGGATGGTGATTGATTTCCGCAAATTAAATAAAGCTACTAAAAAGATCATTACCCTTTGCCTTTCATTGATCAAATGCTAGAAAGATTATCCAAACATACACATTTTTGCTTTCTAGATGGTTACTCTGGTTTCTCTCAAATACCTGTGTCAGCTGATGATCAAGAAAAGACTACTTTTACTTGCCCTTTCGGTACCTTTGCTTATAGACGTATGCCTTTTGGTTTATGTAATGCACCTGCTACCTTTCAAAGATGCATGATGGCTATATTCTCTGACTTTTGTGAAAAGATTTGTGAAGTTTTCATGGATGATTTCTCTGTTTATGGATCCTCTTTTGATGATTGCTTGAGCAACCTTGATCGAGTTTTGCAGAGATGTGAAGAAACTAACCTTGTCTTGAATTGGGAGAAGTGCCACTTTATGGTTAATGAAGGTATTGTCTTGGGGCATATTTCTGAAAGAGGTATTGAAGTTGACAAAGCCAAAGTTGATGCTATTGAAAATATGCCGTGTCCCAAGGACATCAAAGGTATAAGAAGTTTCCTTGGTCATGCCGGTTTTTATAGGAGGTTCATTAAGGACTTATCAAAAATTTCCCGGCCTCTGACTAACCTATTACAAAAAGATATTCCTTTTGTCTTTGATGATGATTGTGTAGAAGCATTTGAAATACTTAAGAAAGCCTTGATTTCTGCACCTGTTGTTCAGCCACCTGATTGGAATTTACCCTTTGAAATCATGTGTGATGCTAGTGACTATGTTGTAGGTGTTGTTCTAGGACAAAGAGTTGATAAAAAAATTAAATGTTATTCAATATGCTAGTAAAACTCTAGACAATGCCTAGAGAAATTATGCTACTACTGAAAAGGAATTCTTAATAGTTGTATTTGCTTGCGATAAGTTCAGACCTTATATTGTTGATTCTAAAGTAACTATTCACACTGATCATGCTGCTATTAAATATCTTATGGAAAAGAAAGATGCTAAACCTAGACTTATTAGATGGGTTCTCCTGCTACAAGAATTTGATTTGCATATTATTGATAGAAAGGGAACTGAGAATCCCGTTGCACACAACTTGTCTAGGTTAGAGAATGTTCTTGATGACCCACTACCTATTGATGATAGCTTTCCTGATGAACAATGAGTTGTCATAAATTCTTCTGTCATTGCTCCATGGTTTGCTGATTATGCCAATTACATTGTTTGCTAAATTTATACCACCTAGTTTCACATACCAGCAAAAGAAAAAGGTTTTCTATGACTTAAGACATTACTTCTGGGATGACCCACACCTTTATAAAGAAGGAGTAGATGGTGTTATTAGACGTTGTATACCTGAGCATGAACAGGAACAGATGCTATGCAAGTGTCACTCCGAAGCTTAGGGAGGACACCATGCTAGAGATAGAACTGCACATAAGGTATTGCAAACAAGTTTTTATTGGCCTACTCTCTTCAAGGATGCCCGTAAGTTTGTCTTATCTTGTGATGAATGTCAAAGAATTGGTAATATTAGTAGACGTCAAGAAATGCCTATGAATGATTCACTCGTTATTGAACCATTTGATGTTTGGGGCTTCGATTATATGGGACCGTTTCCTTCCTCTAATGGGTATACACATATTTTAGTTTTGTTGATTACGTTACTAAGTGGGTAGAAGCTATCCCAACTAGTAGTGCTGATCATAACACCTCTATTAAGATGCTTAAAGAAGTTATTTTTCCGAGGTTTGGAGTCCTTAGATATTTAATGACTGATGGTGGTTCACATTTTATTCATGGTGCCTTTCGTAAAATTCTTGCTAAGTATGATATTAATCATAGAATTGCATCTCCATATCACCCGCAGTCTAGTGGTCAAGTAGAATTGAGTAACAGAGAGCTCAAATTAATTTTGCAAAAGACTGTTAATAGATCTAGGAAGAATTGGTCCAAGAAACTTGATGATGCATTATGGGCTTATAGAACTGCATATAAAAATCCTATGGGTATGTCTCCGTATAAAATGGTTTATGGAAAAGCATGTCACTTACCTCTCGAATTAGAACATAAGGCATATTGGGCCATCAAAGAGCTCAATTATGATTTCAAACTTGCCAGTGAGAAGAGGTTATTTGACATTAGCTCACTTGATGAATGGAGAACCCAGGCCTACGAGAATGCCAAAATGTTTAAAGAAAAAGTTAAAAGATGGCATGACAAAAGGATACAAAAGCGTGAGTTTAATGTAGGTGATTATGTGTTGCTATTCAACTCTCGTTTAAGATTTTTTGCAGGAAAACTTCTCTCTAAATGGGAAGGTCCTTACGTTATCAAGGAGGTCTATCGTTCCGGTGCCATAAAAATCAACAACTTCGAAGGCACAAATCCGAAGGTGGTGAACGGTCAAAGAATCAAACATTATATCTCATGTAATCCCATAAATGTTGAAACTAATATTATTGAAACCGTAACCCCGGAGGAATACATAAGAGACACTTTCCAGAACATTTTTAGACTCCAAAAAGGAATAGGTATGTGGTACGGTAAGTAAACCGACTCCAAAACAGTTATAATGGCAATTTTTCTCCGTTTTGGAATATTTAAGAAAATAGGAAAATAAGTAGTCAGGGAAGGACACGAGGCATCCATGAGGGTGGAGGGCGCGCCCTACCCCCTGGACGCGCCCCCCTGCCTCGTGGGCACCTCTTGTGCTCTCCAGACTCCGTTTTCTTGCACGATACTTCTTATGGTTGGTAAAAATTCATTATATAATCTCCCGAAGGTTTTGACCACCGTACCACGCAAATATCCTCTGTTCTTGTTTCGAGCTGTTTTTCCAACAGATATAGATCACCATGATGTCTCCAAGTGCCCCCAAGGACAAGTTCTTCGAGAAGGTCATCAACCCCTACCTCGCAGAAGTGCTGCAACATCCTCAAACCATTGAGATGTGTGAGGGGTTGCTGCACATCCGCGATGTTGAGGGACCAAGGAGGACCGAAAGCATGGAGACAAGGCTCGAGGTAATGGAGCAACAAGTTTTCAAGTGTCAGGAGATGGTGGAGCGTGGACTCGACTCCAATCACATAATGATCACGAAGTTCACCAACAACCACAAGCTGGATGCCAAGGACATTGGGGAGGCCATCTTCAAGCTTCATGAGAAAATCAAGCACCTCCAAGCCCAGATCTATGACCTGCAAAATCAAAACTGTGAGTATGAATATAGATTCAAGAGGATGAGTTTGGCTGCAGATTTAAGGATCCCAGAGGCTCGATCATCCTTCTATGATGGTGAGCCTATGCCTTGGAAGAGGGACAACAAGCCTACATCATCAACAACTCCATCTCCTTCACCGGCAAAAGAGATATAATCACATGGGTATGGTCACTCCCCTTGGCAACTGCCAAGCTTGGGGGAGTGCCCCGGTATCATATCACCATCACTTTTATCTTTACCATTTTTCTTAGTTCGATCCTTTTGATAATATCTTGATCTAGTAGAATATATTTTTAGTATGATCTAGTTGTGAGTTTAGCTTTATGACCTTCCTATGTAATCGAGTTCGTGAGCCATATATAATAAAGATTAGTGTTGAGTCAAGGGCTTGATTATTTTGCTATGAGCTTGAGGTAATAAAATAAAAGAGAAGAAATAAAAAGAAATAAAGAGATCATATGGATCTTATGGAGAGTAATGAGCTCACATATAAAGAGTATGATGAATAAAAGTTGTTGAGAGTTGACAAACATAGTTTTGGTCATCATTGCAATTAATAGGAAGTGATAAAGAAAGAGAGGTTTTCACATATAAATATACTATCTTGGACATCTTTTATAATTGTGAGCACTCATTAAAGTATGATATGCTAATGAGTTGACGTTGGACAAGGAAAACAACGTAATGGGTTATGTTTTCTTACATCTGAGATAAATTATATTGTCATGGATCATCCAACATGTTGAGCTTGCCTTTCCCTCTCTTGCTAGCCAATTTCTTTGCACCAAGTAGAGATACTACTTGTGCTTCCAAATATCCCTAAACCCAGTTTTGCCATGAGAATCCACCATATCTACCTATGGATTGAGTAAGATCCTTCATGTAAGTTGTCATCGGTGCACGCAATAAAAATTGCTCTCTAAACATGTATGATCTATTAATGTGGAGAAAATAAGCTTTATATGATCTTGTGATGTGGAAGAAATAAAAGCGACAGACTGCATAATAAAGGTCCATATCACAAGTGGCAATATAAGGTGACGTTCTTTTGCATTAAGATTTTGTGCATCCAACCATAAAAGCGCATGACAACCTCTGCTTCCCTCTGCGAAGGGCCTATATTTTACTTTTATCTTCTACCTTATATAAGAGTCATGGTGATATTCACCTTATCTTTTAACATTTTATCCTTTGGCAAGCACAATGTGTTGGAAGGATCCTGATATATATGGCTAATTGGATGTGGGTTTTCATGAACTATTATTGTTGACATTACCCTTGAGGTAAAAGGTTGGGACGAAACAATATAAGACCCTGTCTTTCTCTGTGTCTGATTAAAACTTCATAACCATAAATATCGCGTGAGTGTTAGCAATTATGAAAGACTAAATGATGGTTGAGTATGTGGACTTGCTGAAAAGCTCTTATATTGACTCTTTCCTATGTTATGATAAATTGCAATTGCTTCAATGACTGAAATTATAGTTTGTTAGTTTTTAATGAAGTTTTTGATTCATACTTGAGTATGTGAATGAATTGTTACTCTAGCATGGGAGATCATATGATCATATATATATATATATATATATATATATGTATATATATGTTGCTGTTCTAAGAATGATCATGATACCCTCATGTCCGTATTTTATTTTATCAACACCTCTATCTCTAAACATGTGGACATATTTTTCAATATCGGCTATCGCTTGAGGACAAGCAAGGTCTAAGCTTGGGGGAGTTGATACGTCCATTTTGCATCATGCTTTTATATCGATATTTATTGCATTATGGGTTGTCATTACACGCTATGTCACAATACTTGTGCCTATTCTCTCTTATTTTACAAGGTTTACATGAAGAGGGAGAATGCCGGCAGCTGGAATTCTAGGCTGGAAAAGGAGCAAATATTATAGACCTATTCTGCATAGTTCCAAAAGTCCTAAAAAACTTCACGGAAGTTATTTTTGGAATTAATAAAAAATACTGGCGAAAGAATCCACGAGAGGGGGCCCACACCCTGCCCATGAGGGTGGGGGGGCGCCCTACCCCGTGGGTGTGCCCCCTGCCTCGTGGGCCCCCTGGCAGGCCTCCGGTGCCCATCTTCTGCTATATGAAGTCTTTCGTCTGAGAAAAAATCATAAGCAAGCTTTCGGGAAGAAACTCCGCCGCCACGAGGCGCAACCTTGGCGGGACCAATCTAGGGCTCCGGCAGAGCTGTTCTGCCGGGGAAATTTCCCTCCGGGAGGGGGAAATCATCACCATCGTCATCACCAACAATCCTCTCATCGGGAGGGGTTCAATCTCCATCAACATCTTTACCAGCACCATCTCATCTCATGTATCCAAAGCTCAGATTGGTACCTGGGGGTTGCTAGTAGTGTTGATTACTCCTTGTAGTTGATGCTAGTTGGTTTACTTGGTGGAAGATCATATGTTCAGATCCATTATGCATATTAATACCCCTCTGATTATGAACATGAATATGCTTTGTGAGTAGCTACATTTGTTCCTGAGGACATGGGAGAAGTCTTGTTATAAGTAGTCATGTGAATTTGGTATTCGTTCGATATTTTGATGAGATGTATGTTGTCATGCCTCTAGTGGTGTCATGTGAACGTCGACTACATGACACTTCACCATTGTTTGGGCCTAGAGGGAGGCATTGGGAAGTAATAAGTAGATGATGGGTTGCTAGAGTGACAGAAGCTTAAACCCTAGTTTATGCGTTGCTTTGTAAGGGGCTGATTTGGATCCATATGTTTCATGCTATGGTTAGGTTTACCTTAATACTTCTGTTGTAGTTGTGGATGCTTGCAATGGGGGTTAATCAGAATTGGGATCCCTGTCCAAGTAAGGACAGTACCCAAGCACCGGTCTACCCACATATCAAATTATCAAAGCACCAAATGTGAATCATATGAACGTGAGGAAAACTAGCTTGACGATAATTCCCATGTGTCCTCGGGAGAACTTTCCTTCATATAAGAGTTTGTCCAGGCTTGTCCTTTGCTACAAAAAGGATTGGGCCATCTTGCTGCTCCTTATTTACTTGCATTACTTGTTACTCGTTACAAATTACCTTATCAGAAAACTATCTGTTACCGATAATTTCAGTGCTTGCAGAGAATACCTTGCTGAAAACCGCTTATCATTTCCTTCTGCTCCTCATTGGATTCGACACTCTTACTTATCGAAAAGGCTACGATAGTTCCCCTACACTTGTGGGTCATCAAGACTCTTTTCTGGCGCCATTGCCGGGGAGTGATGCGCCTTTGGTAGGTGGAATTTGGTAAGGAAAAATTTACATAGTGTGCTGAAATTTACTGTCACTTGTTACTATTTAACACAATCCTTTAAGGGGCTTGTTCGGTGTATCTTCACCCCGGCCAGTAGAGAAAAGACCCTTGCCGGGGACGACCGCGGTGCCGCAGCGAGACCCTTGTTGGGCCCTCGGCAAGACCCTTGCCGAGGACGCCCGCGAGGCCGTAGCCATGCCCGCGTCCGCCAAGACTCCACTACCGCTCCCATACAGCTGCCAGCTCAGCAGCTCGACCAGCTGAGCAGGCATATGTGTGGCAGCACGCGGCCTCTACACCAACTCAGCAAGCACCTGCGTTGTGGAATGCAGATCTTCGTGAAGGCTCCACCACCGCGCCACCCCAGCGGCCAGCCAACATGGTGCTACAATGCCTCGTCAGCTTGACGTGCGTCAGAGCTGGGCGAGGCGACGACAGCTGGGACAAGCTTCTTTGTCGTCCCCAGTAAAGCAAGAGGGGCACGTCGGTAGTGCATTAAATGCGTTTGTCCGATGATGCTAGGGGATAGACTCAGCCCATGTACACCTTTCCACCTCTTGTGTGCCACTGTGGCAACCCCTTTTTGTCTATAAAAGGAGGCCCGGGGCATACTGGAGAGGGATTCAGATCTTTTGGACTAGAGAGCCACTTCAGCTAGTTCAAGAACACAAGAACACCTAAATGTACATACAAGCAAGACTAGGGTTTTACGCGTCTCCGCGGCCCGAACCTGGTAAACGATTTGTGTGCTGACCGCTAGACCCGCTCTTCGCACAACCACGTGCCCACCAACCATAGAAGGGATCCCAGTGACCCCATAGGTGTCGTTTCCCACCGACATCTCTGGCGCGCCAGGTAGGGGGTGCGCAGTTGTGAGAATCCGGTCTGGACGAAGCAACGGCTTCAGCGTGGTCATCACTTCAAGCAAGGAGACGACCGAATAAATGGCATCCTCGGTGGACGCGGTGAACCCTCATGCAGTGGCAGAAAAGCTAAGCCATACAAAACTTTGAGTAGTTCCTTTATATATATATATATATATATAGTTATCATCCTCGACGATCTTACCCTGTGTATGGAAAACCTGCATGCAATGGGGCTTGCCACTATTGGCAACGCCCTCATTCTGTTTCGAGTCTGCTCAACTGTTCGAGCGGCTGCGTCAAGAACGGCAGGGCGACCTTCTGCGATTGGCAACGCTCTCGTTCTGTCTCGAGTCCACTCGACAGCTCGAGCGGCCGTGTCAAGAGCAGCGAAGTGGTTTACCCGGCAGCAAGCATGCCCGGCAGGCCATTGAGGATCCGTCCTCAAGGCGTCGCCTAGGCTTCCGCGTCGGTAAACCTACCCGAATAACGTAGGGTGGACATACAAAGGGAAATCAAATAGGAAAATAACATGCATCTCAAAAGTACTGCAGAGTTATATTACATCATTTGTTGCTGCGGTTCTAACTAAAGATAAAAATTGTCTTGGTCTTGAACCTGCAGCGGCGATAAGAAATGGGGTGCCTAGTCCCAGCGCTGGCCTTGTACCCTCCAAACTCTGTCGATGAGGCCGATGACGGGCTCGATGTGCTCCTCGAGCGGTGCAGGGTCCATGTTGTCCGGCAAGCTATCCAGCGGAGCTTCGAAGTCGAGGTCAGGGTTCCAGTACGCCATCTTGGTGAGGACCATGGTCATGGCACCCCGGCAAAGCCTCCGGGCCCCTTCGGTCAGAGAGGACGCCCTGTTGGAGTGGAACTGCTCCAGGGCCCCGAGAACACCCTCGAAGAACAGATTCAGCCTGGCATTAGGACTCGCGTTTGGCTCCGGGACATACCTCACATTTGGCATCCCCATGGTAGCCAGTTGCATGGTGATCCTGCCGGCGACATCGGCGAGGCGGCCAATCCAGAGCTTCTCGCCCGCCACGAACTCTGCGTGGCTGGCGGCGTCGTTCTTCCGTAGCTGCTTCTCCTCCTCTAGACTCTTGGTCAGGGGCCCTCGCGGGCCCTGACCTCTGAGAACATCCCTTCAAGGCTCTCCAGCTTCATCTTCAGGTCCTTGATGGACTCGTTGGCCATGGAGAGTAGCTCGGCCTTCTCGAGGACTACGGCATGTGCATCATCCAAAGCGCCCTTGGCCGCGTCCCTCTCCCCCGTCAGCTCCTGGACCTGCCGCTTCAGCCCATCACGCTCCGCCTCCAGCTCGTTCACCTTGCCGATGTGGACCTGGGCCTGAGCATTGAGGGCTTCCTTGTCCCTCTGCTCCAGTTCCCGGGTCCGCTGCACGACGAGCTCCTGGACCTCCTCATCCTTGCCACGGAGTGTCGCGGCGAGCTTCTCCTTGCGAGCGGCAAGGTCCTCCTCCTGGAGTTCAGCTCGGCCTGGTACTGGAGCTGGGCAGCCTCCTCCTTGGCGGCCTGTCGACTCGCCGTCTCCTGGGCCTTCTCGATGTCGGCCTGCTTCATGACAAGCTCCAGCTTGCGCTCGTCCAGCTGGCCCTAGGCGGCCTTGAATTCCTCATAGGCCTAGCGGAACCAAGCCTGCGCCTCGGCGACGCGCTCTTCGAGGTCTGCCTCCGCCTTGTCCACCGCTGGCATCCTGGACTTGGCCTTGTCCAGGCGGGCACGGTGAAGTGCCTAGAGCTTGTGGAAGCTGACGCTCATGCTCTGGAGGAGCCGCTCTTCCTGAGAACCGCAGCCGCTGATGCTTGGTCCGTCGATGACCTCAAGCCCGGCAGCGCCAAGCACCTCGTCGTCGAACACCTCCCCCTTGGCAGGCGCCCTGGTGCTCGCCGTCCATGGGAGGTGGACGAACAAGTCGCCCACCTTCAGATATTTGCCCGAGCCAGGGGCGGCGGAGGAGGAAGGCTGGTCGTCGACCACCTCCTCCTCGGCAGCGGCCTTGCTTGCCTCCCCGGCAGGCCCTTGCCGGCCTCCTCGGTAGCGGCCTCGCCGGGCTCCCCGGCAGGCGCCTCAGCGGCATCCTCGGCAATGTCCTTGGCAGCCTCCTCAGCGGCGATCTTGTCGGCCTCGGCCGCGGCCTCTCTGGCGACATCTCCGATGACGGTGTCCACGTCCTCCCGGTCCGCTGAGGAAAGATCTGGGTACCGAGAAGGAGAATGAGGCGAAGCCAAGATCAAAATTTGAAAGAAGAAAAACGAGCGGGGACGGGAGGCGAACAACTTACCTATGCCAAGCTGGGATGAAGTGGCCCCCTCCCCACCGGCATTCGGTGTCGGGGCGGAGCCACCGACGCTCGGGTTCACCTCCTCCTCCTCCTCCATGTGCATGGGCTCGGTGCTTGGCGCCCTTGCCGGGGACCCCCCTCGGGTGGCATGGTCGATGGGGGCGGCGCATTGGGGGTGGCCCTCAGTGGCTCCTCCTGTTGTCATTCTCCTCCTGCAACCACGGCAAGGTCAGCACCAGGAAATCGTGCCCTAGCACACATCAAGGGGAGCGTGTGATGAACGCACGCTGGGGGCTGCGCCGGGGGCTACTCTCCGGGCTGCTCTCCACAACCACCAGCGGCGTACTCGAGGTGCCCACGGGGGCTGGCTGCCCACCGAGGCCTTGGCCCTCTTCGCCACCCTCTGGGCCAGTGTCTCCCTATCCCTGCGAGCATGAAGACAAGTCAAGAAAAGTGGCACAGTCCGAAAGGACAGAAATGACGAAAGGCCAGACACTTACTCATCCTCCATCTCTTCTTCCGTGGCCTTCCTCTTCCTCCTTGGGCTAAGAGACCCGAGGTCGAAGAAGACCTCTGAATCGTCAGCAGTGGGAGGAGGAGGCAGCTGCTTTCTTCTTCGCCACCACAACCTTCACCGCCTTTCCTGCCGCCGCAGCCCTCGTCTGGCGCATGGGCGCCTCCGGAGGTTGTTGTGGCTGTGCGGCCCCACCGGACCGGACCGGCTCGCTAGAGACGGCCCGTCGCAGGACACGCCCTCTCCCAGTGACCGGGGGCTTGACAGCCTCGACCTCCTCCTCAGACGACTCATCGGCATCGTCTTCGATGAGAGGGGCCCTGGTGTCGGTGCTGCTGGCCTCCCCAGCGGATTCCGCCCACTAGTCAAGCTCCTTCTCCTCCGCGGTCGTCGCGGCCTCACCCTCCATGCCGCCAGCGCTGCCGACCTCCTTGGCGAGCTCCGCCTCTGCCGCCCAGGCAGCGATGGGTGGTGTCCTGGATGATCCGTGGCTCCTCGCAGACGTACTTCTCCACCAAGGTGTTGAAGAACTCCTGCACCTGATCCTCCTCCAGCTCGGCCCAATTCGGGTCAAAGCCGTGCACATTGAAGTCCGGCATCATGGCGATGATGTCAGTTTGGCGAGAGTTGTTGCTCAGCGGGACCACCCCTACCGGCAACCCGAACAAGGGCCCCTTGGCGACCTTGCCAGCCTTCGTGGCCTTGCCGGCCCTTTTGGCCCTGCCGTCGCGACCCACGTCGAGCTGGAAGAGCCGCTGGCAGAAGTGGGCGTGCGCCATCACTGTCAAGTTGGGGTTCAAGCCAGGGAGGAGCCACATGATGTCGGTCGCATTGCTGAAAAGCCAAGCCGGCCTCCCCTTGTTGTGCATAGGAGCGATGTGGCGGCGGATGAAATCCGCCCCAATCATCTCCAGGGTAAGCCCGGCAGCGGCACGGCGGTGCATCCTGGTGTTGGCGACCGTGAGCCTCCCGTCTTGGGCGTCGACGTCGCCCCGGTCATCTCTGCGGAACGGCGGCGTCTGGCGAACTTGGCAAAACTCCTGAGGGTCCTCCTCCCCAATCCAGCACCACCGGCTCCGCCATTCCTCCCACTTCTCCTTCTGGGCGCCCTCTGGATATGCCCCCTTCTCCAGGGGCCTTGGGATCCAAGTGACACAACTAGAGATGGCGCCTCCCTTCTGGATCCGAGGATAAAAGTAGTGGTGGAAGAGCGTCGTGCTGGGAAGCACTCCGGCGAAGCCCTCATAGAGATGGGCGAAAAGAGCCATGCACGCCACGGCATTTGGAGTGAAATCCAAAAGGTGGAAGCCATAGGTGTGTGATACGTCTCCAACGTATCTATAATTTTTGATTGCTCCATGCTATATTATCTACTGTTTTGGACATTATTGGGCTTTATTATCCACTTTTATATTATTTTTGGGACTAACCTATTAACCGGAGGCCCAGCCCAGAATTGTTGTTTTTTTTGCCTATTTTAGGGTTTCGAAGAAAAGGAATACCAAACGTAGTCCAAACGGAATGAAACCTTCGGGAACGTGATTTTCTCACCGAACATGATCCAGGAGACTTGGACCCTACGTCAATAAACAAAGGAGGAGGCCACGAGGTAGGGGGTGCGCCTACCCCCCCCCCCCCGAGGCGCACCCTCCACCCTCGTGGGACCCCTATTGCTCCACCGACGTACTCCTTCCTCCTATATATACATATGTACCCCCAAACGACCAGATACGGAGCCAAAACCCTAATTCCACCGCCGCAACTTTCTGTATCCACGAGATCCCATCTTGGGGCCTGTTTCGGAGCTCCGCCGGAGGGGGTATCCATCACGGAGGGCTTCTACATCATCACCATAGCCCCTCCGACGAAGTGTGAGTAGTTTACCTCAGACCTACGGGTCCATAGTTATTAGCTAGATGGCTTCTTCTCTCTTTTTGGATCTCAATACAATGTTCTCCCCCTCTCTTGTGGATATCTATTCGATGTAGTCTTCTTTTTGCGGTGTGTTTGTTGAGACCGATGAATTGTGGGTTTATGATCAAGTCTATATATGAACAAGATTTGAATCTTCTTTGAATTCTTTTATGTATGATTGGTTATCTTTGCAAGTCTCTTCGAATTATCAGTTTGGTTTGGCCTACTAGATTGATCTTTCTTACAATGGGAGAAGTGCTTAGGTTTGGGTTCAATCTTGCGTTGTCCTTTCCCAATGACAGTAGGGGCAGCAAGGCACGTATTGTATTGTTGCCATCCAGGATAACAAGAAGGGGTTTTCATCATATTGCATGAGTTTATCCTTCTACATCATGTCATCTTGCTTAAGGCGTTACTCTGTTTTCATGAACTTAATACTCTAGATGCATGCTGGATAGCGGTCGATGAGTGGAGTAATAGTAGTAGATGCAGGCAGGAGTCGGTCTACTTGTCTCGGACGTGATGCCTATATACATGATCATACCTAGATATTCTCATAACTACGCTCAATTCGGTCAATTGCTCAACAGTAATTTGTTCACCCACCGTAAAATACCTATGTTCTTGAGAGAAGCCACTAGTGAAACCTATGGCCCCCGGGTCTATCTTTATCATATCAATCTCCTACTACTTAGTTATTTACTTTGCTATTTAATTTGCCTTTATTTTACTTTGCATCTTTATCATAAAAATACCAAAAATATTATCTTATCATATCTATCAGATCTCACACTCGTAAGTGGCCGTGTAGGGATTGACAACCCCTTATCGCGTTGGTTGCGAGGATTTATTTGTTTTGTGCAGGTGCGAGGGACTCGCGCATAGCCTCCTACTGGATTGATACCTTGGTTCTCAAAAACTGAGGGAAATACTTACGCTACTTTGCTGCATCATCCCTTCCTCTTCGGGGAAAACCAACGCAGTGCTCAAGAGGTAGCAAGAAGGATTTCTGGCGCCGTTGACGGGGAGTCTACGCAAAAGTCAATATACCAAGTATCCATCACAATCCTTATCTCCCGCATTACATTATTTTCCATTTGCCTCTCGTTTTCCTCTCCCCCACTTCACCCTTGCTGTTTTATTTGCCCTCTCTCTATCCTCCCTCTCTTTTGTCGTTCGCCTCTTTTCCTTTTGCTTGTCATTATGTGTAGCGACCAGACCTCAAACAGTCTGATCTCTGTGCTCCGGTGTCATCCCTGGATCAGTAATGCTGACACCACACAGTACTTGGAGGATTTATAACAGAGTAGCAATCACACACTTATTACATCGAGTGTCTCAAACGAGAACTTATTACAATAAATATGGCTTAAGGCCATCTAATACCGATAACAACGGAAGGCTTGGAAGATAAGTGAGTCCATCAACTCCAACGGCATCACTGAGTATAGAACCACGACCTAAAAACTCCTTAATCATCGTCTGAAAAGTCTGCAACATTAACGTTGCAGCCCGAAACGGGTCAGCACATGGAATATGTTGGCAATGTAACACATAGCGGGTAAGGAATGAAACAGCTATACTATATGCATATTTGGCTGGTGGAAAGCTCTATGGTTACAGTTTTGCATAAAGCCAAATTTTCCCTACTACAAAGGAATAAATTTTATTTAACTATCATGGTAGTTGTTAAACATTGAGAATGGTTGACAGCATCTGTCGGCGTTCTGGGAACGGGGGTCCCCAGACTTGCCTGCCTGCGGCCTGCAGCGTGGCTCGAGGAGGGGCCCAGCACGGCCCATCTTCATCAACACAGACCCAAGACCCTCGCGAGGGGCCAAGCCTCGCGGGGCGGATGACACAGAGCTTCCTCAGGCACGGTCTCATCAGGCTGGCTCGCGAGGAGGCGGAGAGATCAAGGCGGGGTACCTCACGAGGTGCCCGTGACGCAAGCCATGACGACCAAGGGGCCAGGCGGGCGCCAGCCCGCGCAGTGTCCTCCTTTCCTCTTTGGTGCAAAGGGAGCAAGCGCAGGCGAGAGCATCAAGACAAGGCACCCGTTTCGGTGCAACAAGACCAAGACCAGTCCAATGGCAGGGAGGAAGTCATTGTGGAGCCCAAGCCAACGTCACCACCAGAGCCTTTGGCAGGCGAGGACCAACTTTAGTCAGGATAAGTGTACCAGATGTTCCCCTTCAAAATGGCCAATTGTTGGCGCCCTTCCCGCTCAATATTTGGGAAGAGGCCCAGGGCCTTTGCCTATAAATAGGACTAGCCACCCACAGGGTAGAGGAGAGATCGAAGATCGGATCGAAATCGGAGAGAGAATCGAGAAGAGAGAGAGAGAGAGAGAAGGGTGATTGAACTCCTCCTAGCAGTTCATCGCCCCAGCCAAGAACAGACCCTCGCGAGGCTGTTCTTCCTTGTATTGCTCATCATCATCAGCCCAAGAGGCAATCCACCACACCACACACTGGAGTAGGGTATTACACCACAACGGTGGCCCGAACCAGTATAAACTCCGTGTCTCTTGTGTTGTTCTTTCCATAGCTTAGATCTTAGCACGGTGGTGGGGCGCAGGTTGGTAGAAGGCGAAATCTCCGCGCGCACCCCAGTGTTCGAACCTTAAGGGTCTGCCGGAACCCGAAATCCGACATTTGGCGCGCCAGGTAGGGGTGCACCGGAGTTTTCCCTTCCGCCACCGCCACAACCTGCCTCGCGATGAGTAGCGCTCGCCCGCTCCGGCCGCCGGCGCCAGCACGGGGGCCAGGGGGCTCCGAGCCCTGGCCCCAGCCCTGCAACGGGTACAGTGGCCGGACAAGTTCAAGCCAACGACGCCTCCGCGCTACGGCAGCGCGACTGATTCGCTGGCCTTCTTGCTAGCATACGAGGAGGCCATCCTCGAAGCTGGAGGTGACGATAGGGTCATGGCCAACTGGCTCCCCATGGCCCTCACCGGCGCTCCGCGCGCATGGCTGCTCCACCTGCCGGCAGCCTCCATGGCCTCTTAGGAAGAGCTCCGCAGCCTCTTCCCCGCACACCACGCTACACCAACACCCCCGGTCGTCGCGGTCCTCCTGGGCGGCTCGCAGGCGCCGCCTACAAGTCACCACGTCAAGCCGTTCATCCGTCGGGTCAGTGCCGCTTCCACGCGGCAGGGGGCTCTCCCGGACCAGGCGGCGCCCAAGGCTGGCCTGGCCTTCAGCTTGGAGGACCACCCCTCCAACTCGGCCTGCTCGGGTGCGCTCCCCATGCTGTGCACCCCCACCATCTGCTAGGCGGCCGTCACCAGAACTCTCATCGATGGCGGTGCGGGCCTCAGCGTGCTCTCGGTTGAGGCCTTCAGCCTCCTCTGCATACCCCTGGAACGGCTGCAACCCAGCTGGCCCTTCTCAGGCGTTGGGGGCGGATCATCCAGCTCGTTGGGACAAATCCGGCTCCCGGTAACCTTCGGCACCTACAACAACTTCCGCACGGAGCTGGTCGACTTCGACATCGCCCCCATCGGCCTCGCCTACAACGCCATCCTCGGCTACCCAGCGCTGGCCCAGTTCATGGCCGCGACGCACCCGGCGTACAACCTCATGAAGATGCCCAGGAGCAGCGGTGTCCTCACCGTGCACGGGGACACCGGAGACGCGCTGCGAGTGCTCAAGCTCGCCTTCAAGACGGCGGCATCGGCACAGCCCGCCGACTCGGAGAACCCCGAGCCCAAGGGGGCTGCACCCGCCAAGAAGAAACAGTTGTTCACCCAAGACAAGGCAGAAACCAAGCAGATACCCGTCGATGAGGACGGGTCCACCAACGCCACTTTCACCATAGGCGCCAACCTCGAGCCCGAGCAGGAGGAGGCCCTGGTCAGGTTCCTGCATGCAAACAAGAAGGTATTCGCTTGGGAGCCTGACTAGTTGGCGGGGATCCCTAGGAGCGTAATCGAGCATCACCTCAACGTGTGCCCCAACGTGCGCCCTGTGAAGCAGAAGGCAAGGCGGTAGTCCACAGAAAAGCAAGCCTTCATCGTCCAAGAGACCCGCAAACTAGAAGCCGCTGGGGTCATTCGCGAGGTCCGATACCCGGATTGGTTGGCCAACCCTGTCGTTGTGCCAAAGAAGGGAGGGAAGGAGCGCATGTGTGTCGATTTCACCAACCTCAACAAGGCATGCCCGCAAGATCCGTTCCCGCTCCCCCGCATCGACCAGATCATCGATTCCACCGCAGAATGCGACCTGCTATGCTTCTTGGATGCCTTCTCTAGGTATCACCAAATCAAGATGGCGGTAGAAGACGTCGAAAAGACAGCCTTCCTAACCCCGTGTGGGGTGTACTGCTACACATGCATGCCATTTGGGTTGTGTAACGCAGGGCGACCTTTCAGCGGCTGATGCACATCACCTTGGGCCCGCAGCTTGGGAAGAATGTTGAGGCCTACGTCGATGACATTGTGGTGAAGTCTCGGGAGGCCAGGACCCTGATACAAGACCTGGAGGAAACCTTCGCGAGCCTCAATGCAGTGAACCTGCGGCTCAACCCAGAGAAGTGTGTGTTCGGAGTCCCCTCGGTCAAGCTCTTGGGTTTCCTCGTGTCCCACCGAGGCATCGAGGCTAACCCGGAAAAGGTCAAGGCGGTCGAGGACATGAGCCCGCCAAAGACCCTCAGAGAAATGCAGAAGCTCACTGGACGCGTGACCGCGCTAGGGCGCTTCATCTCCAAGTTGGGGGAGCGAGCGCTAACCTTCTTCCAGCTAATGAAGAAAAAGGGGCCCTTTGAATAGACTGAAGAGGCCAACAAGGCATTCCAGGATCTCAAGAGATAACTGACCAGCCCTCCGGTCATGGTGGCTCCGCGCCCTCAAGAGCCCCTGGTGCTTTACCTCGCCGCCACTCCCTACTCCGCCAGTGCAGCCCTGGTGGCGGTTAGGGAGGAGCGTCGAATCAAAACCACAGCAGCAGCCCGGGACAAGGCAAAACAGGAACAAGGAAGGCCCACAGAAACCGCCATCGCGGCTGAGGAGGATCAGCCGCCGGAGAGGAGTGCACCGGAGGCGGAAGAGGCTCCTCTCCCAGATGGCCAGCCTCAGGAGGCCTCATCACCTCAGGAGGCGCCATGGTCTCCGAAGGGTGCCACCAGCACTGACGCACCCAACCTCGTTGAGCACCCAGTGTACTTCGTCAGCACGGTGTTGTGGGACGTGAGGGCACAGTACCCCATGCCTCAAAAGGTCCTCCTCGCACTACTGGTGGCCTCGCGCAAGCTACGGCACTATTTTCAAGGTCACCCCATCAAGGTCGTCTCGTCATACCCCTGGAGAGAGTGCTCAGGAGCCCTAACTCAGCTGGAAGGGTCGCTGAGTGGAACATAGAACTGCAAGCGATTCAGCTCGAATTCAGCACGACCAGAGTCATCAAGGGAGCAGCATTAGCGGATTTTGTGGCAAAATGGACGGAGGCACCAGGCCTCAAGGCCGACGAGGATCGGTCCCTCTCCCCGGGAAGCGAGGCGCCAGAAGGCTGGGTCATGTACTTCAATGGGGCGTTCTCCAGGCATGGCGCTGGGGCCGGGGCGGTGCTTATATCGCCCACTCAGGACAACCTCTACTACGCTGTATAGCTCTGTTTCCAGCAAAGTGAAAAGGTCTCCAACAACATAGCGGAGTATGAAGGTTTAATAGCGGGCTTGAAGGCCGCAGCTGCCCTGGGGGTGAAACGCCTCACCATCAAGGGCGATTCGCAGCTCCTT
Source organism: Triticum aestivum (assembly GCF_018294505.1). Taxonomy (NCBI): domain Eukaryota; kingdom Viridiplantae; phylum Streptophyta; class Magnoliopsida; order Poales; family Poaceae; genus Triticum; species Triticum aestivum. The sequence goes on from NC_057803.1 coordinate 218,685,671, forward strand.
GTCAATTTCTCCAACAAGGTGTACGAGCCGAAAGATGAGCACATGGAAGCCTACCTTGCGGAGGTCCGCAGGATGGAGAAGCAGTTCTTGGGGTTGGAGTTGCAGCATGTGCCCCGTGGCACCAATCAGGAGGCCGACGACATCGCCAAACGGGCGTCCAGGCGGTTACCTCAGGAGCCTGGCGTCTTCGAGGAGCGGCTCTTCAAGCCCTCAGCCCTGCCGTCATTGTCAAACACGGCTCAGCCTCGGGAGGAGCTCCCCCAGCCACCTGCCTCAGGAGCCCCGGTCTGTGGCCCGGCCTCAGGAGCACGCCTGCTCCTGACGATGGAACCTCAGGAGGGGTGCTGGATCACGGAGCTCCGGAGTTACTTAACACAAGGGACCCTGCCGGAGAAGGAGGAGGAAGCGGAGCGTGTGGCACGGCAGGCCACGGCATACTGCATCAAGGATGGAGAGCTCTACCGGAAGCGACCAAACGATGTATCCCTGCGCTGCATCTCCAGGGAGCAAGGAAAGGAACTGCTGGAAGATATACACGGCGGAGACTGTGGACATCATTCATCATCACGGACCCTCGTCGGCAAGGCGTTCCACAGTGGGTTTTATTGGCCCACCGCACTCAATGACGCCGTCGAACTGGTGAAAGCTTGTGAGGCCTGCCAGTTCCACGCCAAGCAGATCCATCAGCCGGCAGGAGGCCTGCAGACTATACCCCTTTCGTGGCCATTCGCAGTCTGGGGGCTGGACATCCTGGGCCCGTTTCCTCGGGCGCCAGGGGCTACCACTACCTCTACGTCGCCGTGGACAAGTTCACCAAGTGGGCTGAAGTAGAGGCCGTCCGCACCATCCCCGCGGGTTCCGTGGTCAAGTTCATCAGGGGCATCGTGAGCCGGTTCGGGGTGCCGAACCGCATCATCACAGACAATGGTTCGCAGTTCACCAGTAACCTCTTCAAAACATACTATGCTAACCTTGGAACGCAGATATGCTACGCTTCGGTGGCGCACCCCCGAAGCAACGGCCAGGCCGAGCGAGCCAACGCAGAGGTCCTGAGGGGCCTCAAGACCAGGACGTTCAAGAAGAAGCTGGAGGCCTGCGGCAGAGGTTGGTACGACGAGCTTCAGTCCGTGTTGTGGTCCATCCGCACAACCACGACCAAGCCGACTGGAGAGACCCCGTTCTTCCTGGTCTATGGAGCCAAAGCAGTCCTCCCTCACGAGGACAGATGTCGCTCCGCGTGGGTCCTGGCGTTCGACGAGGCGCAGCAGGACGCCATGCGGGGGATGGACCTCGTGCTGGGGGAGGAACGTCGCCGAGAAGCCGCGCTGCGAGCGGCGAGGTACCAACAAGCGCTACGACGATATCACTGCCGCAACATCCACCCCAGAACTCTCGAGGTAGGAGACCTCATGCTCGGGCGGGTTCTCTCCAGGGAGGGACTGCACAAGCTCTTTCCCATGTGGGAGGGCCCGTTCAAGGTTGTTCATGTTTCCAGGCCCGGCTCTGCATTCTTGGAGACTCAGGAGGGGGTCCCGGTCCAGAACGCATGGAACATCCAGCACCTCCGGAGGTTCTACCCCTAAAAAGGCCCAGAGCATGTGAAGAAGGCGAATGCCTGTGAAGATTATCCTTTTTGGAAAAGGCCCAAAGCCTGTGAAGAAGGCGAATGCTTGTGAAGCTGTCGCGTTTTGGAAAAGGCCCAGAGCCTGTGAAGAAGGCGAATGCCTGTGAAGCTGTCGCATTTTGGAAAAGGCCCAGAGCCTGTGAAGAAGGCGAATGCCTGTGAAGCTGTCGCATTTTGGAAAAGGCCCGGAGCCTGTGAAGAGGGCAAATGCCCGTGAAGCCTGCTTCCCCCAAGAAAGGCCCGGAGCCTGTGAAGAAGGCCAACGCCTGTGAAGCTCGCCGCCCGTGACACTCTCATGTAATAATGAGTTGGGGCTGTACACGCCCCGGAGTCTCAGGAGCGCCGGCCTCAGGCCCTGGGGCTCCCTCCCACGCCCAGTGGCAGCACTTAGCTCTGCGCTGGTGAGAAGACGTCGAAGACTAGATTAGGTGCCAGACGCGGCTTTTTCATTTGCTTTCCGCAGTTGGCTTGTCCATTCTCATTCGAAGTTTTATTGAAGATGTTGTCGTCTTTGGCTTGTGGTTCTTCGACTTTTCACTCTCCTGCCTCGATTTCTCTTATGCAAGGCCTCGCGAGGGGGGCAGTCGAGCGCCCTCGCGAGTGTTCCTGTCCTAGTCGTTCAAAGGTTTCGCGACCTTGGTCCATTATAGGAGCACCCCTCCAGTCCGTGCCCCACGGGCACCGCGACACAAACACAGGGCCTGGGTTGGTCGCCCCCCACGACTGGGGCCGGGAACTATCCACGCGCGGGCACGTAGCCGGAAGGCACGATAACGGAAGCAAAGCGATGATTAATAGCAATAACCCAAAACACCCCCGTGGGGCTCCACGCTACTGTCTTTTTACACAGGAAAAAGGAAAAGAAAGAGCAAATCCGGCGCAGCTCGCCTCACACCGGCCTGCAGGGAAGACTCGAGCTGCCTCCGGGGCTCAGGCAGACTCCCTCTCGCGCTTCACCAAGGCGCGACGGCGGGCAGACACGCTACCACCTCCCAAGCAGGGACTTGTCCAATCCGCGCAGTTGCCGAGGCGCCATGGGGAAGTGGAGACGCCCACGTCCAAACAACCGCCACGCGGCGCCCAAGGCCGCAGGCTGTTAGGGCCCGCGGCGCTTTGCTCTTGCCCTTTCGCCTCCCTGCACGGCCAAGTCCGGGTGCGCCTTGGGCCCGGGGGCTACTGTCGGTGTTCTGGGAACGGGGTTCCCCAGACTTGCCTGCCTGCGGCCTATGGCGTGGCTCGAGGAGGGGCCCAGCACGGCCCATCTTCATCAACATAGACCCAAGACCCTCGCGAGGGGCCAAGCCTCGCGGGGCGGACGACACGGAGCTTCCTCAGGCACGGCCTCATCAGGCTGGCTCGCGAGGAGGCGGAGAGATCAAGGCGGGGTACCTCACGAGGTGCCCGTGACGCAAGCCATGACGACCAAAGGCGCCAGGCGGGCGCCAGCCGCGCAGTGTCCTCCTTTCCTCTTTGGTGCAAAGGGAGCAAGCGCAGGCGAGAGCATCAAGCAAAGGCACCCGTTTCGGTGCAATGAGACCAAGACCAGTCCAACGGCAGGGAGGAAGTCATTGTGGATCCCAAGCCAGCATCACCACCAGAGCCTTTGGCAGGCGAGGACCAACTTTAGTCAGGATAAGTGTACCAGATATTCCCCTTCAAAATGGCCAATTGTTGGCGCCCTTCCCACTCAATATTTGGGAAGAGGCCCAGGGCCTTTGCCTATAAATAGGACTAGCCACCCACAGGGTAGAGGAGAGATCGGAGATCAGATTGAAATCGGAGAGAGAATTGAGAAGAGAGAGAGAGAGAGAAGGGTGATTGAACTCCTCCCAGCAGTTCATCGCCCCAGCCAAGAACAGACCCTCGCGAGGCTGTTCTTCCTTTTATTGCTCATCATCATCAGCCCAAGAGGCAATCCACCACACCACACACTGGAGTAGGGTATTACACCACAACGGTGGCCCGAACCAGTATAAACTCCGTGTATCTTGTGTTGTTCTTTCCATAGCTTAGATCTTAGCGCGGCGGTGGGGCGCAGGTAGGTAGAAGGCGAAATCTCCGCGCGCACCCCAGTGTTCGAACCTCAAGGGTCTGCCGGAACCCGAAATCCGACAGCATCCTCAATCCCAATTAAGCATCATCATTAAACAAAACCCAACAAAATTAATTTAGATTAACATGTTGAGATTCACATGATAATCCAGGTACTAGATACTCAAGATGTCCATAACCGGGGACACGGCTAACCATGATTACTTTATTACACTCAGAGGTTTGTGCACTTTTCCCCACAAGACTCGATCGCCTCCGTTTGGTTTCTCGCACTACAAGGTGTTTGAGAAGACGGATGACCGAGACATAGTCTTTCAGAGGTGCTAGCACCTTGCGATCGGGTAGACCGTACCACCTACATCCCCTACATCTGCTAGTCTACCACTGTAAGAGTTCGCACGATTTAATCAACTATGCTAGAGCCCATAATAGCTTGTGGCTGCACACGGAAGTTTCTAGTATGAATAGTCTCATGATCCATTTGAGCCTGGGTGGCGGTCCTAAAGAAAACAGGCAAGTCCTGGAATACCCAGGTGCCTCAATCCACCCAGATGTGTGTTTAAGTTGCCACCTTAGATAAACCATTAATTAACAAAACTCACATCTGTCATGGATATCACTCACCCAATCCACGTCTACTAACATAGCACGGCATAATAAGCAAACGCGGAAGTAACTCCCAAACTTTGAAAATAAACAGGTAATAGGTACTACCTCAACTACTTCCCATCCCACAATTTAATTAGATCCTAATCATGCAATGTGTGAGAATTTGATCTAATGCAATAAAACTGGGTAGTAGAAAAGGTATGATCAAAGTGTTACTTGCCTTACTGATGATCCGCGAAACCTAGATATTCGAAGTAACAAGCGGCGCACTACGGGTATTCTATTGCAGACAAACAAACAAGCATACAATAAGTACTCATCTAATGCACGGGTAAAACTCAAATAAGAGATCAAACCAGAAGGTTCAACTTAAGAACTCCGGTTTGCAAAAAGAATCAAATCGAACGAAACAACGAAAGTCAAACGGCGAAAGAAAACAACTTCGTTCTGCAAATCTGGATCTAGGGCAATTTTTACAGTAGCAAAATCTTGTTTAAGTTGGTTAAACGGATAGAGGGTTTCGAGACGAAACTCCAGGCGCTTGAATTGCCTGATTCCGATAAACGAGCCAAAAGTTATACTAAAACAAAAATCGGATCAGGAATCGCGATCAGAAAATCACGGATTAAATCCGAGAAAAAGAAAAAAACGACGAACGTTCGCTAGAACAAACGAACGGACGAATGCTCGCTATTTAAATAAACCGGAAAAACCGATCTATTTAAAAAAAACCGAATCTAAAAAAACCGACGAAAAACCGATGGTTTTTCAAAAAAACTAAAAAAACCGGCGCAGAAAACGAGGCGGTGAACCTCGGGCGGCGTGCAGCGGCGGCGGCGGTGTCCGGCAGCACTGCAGGGCGGCGGCGCGGCGGCGGCGCTGGGGCTGGGGCGGCTTAGGGTTTTGGCTGGGGCTGGGCCTCCCCCGGCTTATAAAGGCTAGCCGGGCCGGAGTCCTAGTCGGACACGGCCCGTAGGTCGGTTCGTTTATTATTATTATTATTATTATTATTATTATTATTATTATTATTATTATTATTATTATTATTATTATTATTATTATTATTATTATTATTACGCACAGAAGAAAAATAAAAAGAAATACTAAACGGACTCCAAAAATTCCGAAATAAATTTTCACGGCTTCTAAAATCAAGCCTCACAAGGTGAACATTTATTTGGGGCCTAAATGCAATTTTGAAAAACGCACATTTTTCCTAAATTCACAAAAAACACCGAGAAACTCCGAAATAAAATCTTATTTGATTTTATTATTAAATCCTCAATATTTCTTTATTTTGGGAAAGTCATTTTATTACCTCTCTCATATTTTTGTTATATAAATAATTGATGATAAAATAATTAAAATCAAATGATCCTATTCTCAAAATTTGAGAAAACTCAAATATGAAAATAACGAAATCCCCAACTCTCTCCGTGGGTCATTGAGTTGCGTAGAATTTCTAGGATCAACCAAAATGCAAAAATAAAATATGATATGCAATGATGATCTAATGTATAATATTCCAAATTGAAAATTTGGGATGTTACAAACCTACCCCCCTTAAGATGAATCTCGCCCTCGAGATTCGGGTTGGCTAGAAAATAGGTGAGGGTGGTCCTTGAGCAAATCTTCCTCTCGTTCCCAGGTGGCTTCATCCTCTGTGTGGTGGCTCCACTGAACTTTGCAAAACTTGATAACCTTGCTGCGAGTGACTTGGCTGGCAAACTCGAGAATCTTAACTGGTTTCTCCTCGTAGGTCAAATCGTTATCCAACTGAATAGTTTCCAATGGCACTGTGTCTCTCAACGGTATGTCAGCCATCTCCGCGTGACACTTCTTCAACTGGGAAACGTGGAACACATCATGAACTCCTGACAATCCTTCGGCAATTCCAACTTGTAGGCCACTTCTCCCATACGCTCCAAAACTCGATATGGTCCTACAAATCGTGGCGCTAACTTCCCTTTAACTCCAAAACGCTTTGTTCCCCGAAGTGGAGATACTCGAAGATAAGCTCTATCTCCGACTTCGTAAACTGTCTCCTTGCGTTTAGAATCTGCATAACTCTTCTGTCTGGACTGAGCTACCTTGAGCCTATCGCGAATCAACTTCACCTTCTGTTCAGACTCTTTAATCAAGTCAGGTCCAAACAACTGGCGGTCTCCAACTTCGTCCCATGACAACGGTGTCCTGCACCTCCTTCCGTACAAGGCTTCGAAAGGGGCCATCTTTAAACTGGTTTGGTAACTGTTGTTGTAAGAGAACTCTGCATATGGCAAATTGTCGTCCCAACTAGATCCGTAATCTAGCGCACAAGCTCTCAGCATATCCTCCAAAATCTGATTGACTCTCTCGGTCTGTCCATCTGTCTGTGGATGAAAAGTTGTACTGAATTCTAGCCTGGTTCCCAAAGTTTCGTGCAACTGCTTCCAGAACTTTGAGGTAAACTGGGTTCCTCTATCTGATACGATACTCCTCGGAACTCCATGCAGACATACGATCCTGGTCATGTATATCTTTGCCAACTTAGCACTGGTGTAAGTGGTCTTTACTGGGATGAAATGAGCTACCTTCGTCAATCGATCGACTACAACCCAAATCGAGTCATAGCCTGAACGAGTCCTGGGTAATCCCGTGATAAAATCCATGCCTAACTTATCCCACTTCCATTCGGGTATCGGCAATGGTTGTAACAATCCTGCTGGCTTCTGATGCTCTGCCTTTACTCTCTGACATACATCACAAACTGCTACATACTCCGCAATATCCTTCTTCATTCCGGTCCACCAGAAAATATCTTTCAAATCCAAATACATCTTGGTATTTCCTGGGTGAATCGAATATGGTGAATCGTGTGCCTCTTGCAGAATCAACTTCCTGATCTCCGGGTCATTGGGCACATAAACACGGTCTTCAAACCATAGGGTGTCGTGCTCATCCTCACGAAATCCTTTAGCCTTTCCTTTGCTTAGTTTCTCCTTTATAGAGGCAATCTCCTTGTCAGTCTTCTGAGCTTCTCTGATTCTATCCATCAAAGTTGATTGAATCTCCAATGCTGCTACATAGCCTCTCGGAACTATTTCCAAACATAGTTCACGAAGATTTTCTGCTAACTCCCTTGGTATTTCTCCCGTCATTAATGTATTGACGTGGCTCTTACGGCTTAATGCGTCAGCTACTAATTTGCCTTTCCGGGATGGTAATGCAATCTCATATCGTAATCCTTGATGAGCTCCAACCATCTCCTTTGTCTGAGATTCAACTCCTTCTGTGTGAAAATGTACTTCAAACTTTTATGATCCGTGTACACCTCACAATGGTTTCCAATGAGGAAATGTCTCCATGTTTTCAATGCATGCACTACGGCTGCTAACTCCAAATCATGCGTAGCATAATTCAACTCATGAGGCTTCAGTTGTCTTGAGGCATATGAAACAACTCTCCCTTCCTGCATAAGCACTGCTCCAAGTCCTCGACGTGAAGCGTCGCAATACACCTCATAATCTTTGGTCTGGTCTGGCAAAATCAACACTGGTGAGGTAACCAAACGTTTCTTCAACTCCTGGAAACTAGCCTCACATTCCTCCGTCCATATGAACTTGGTATCTTTCTTTAATAACTCCGTCATAGGCTTCGCAATCTTTGAGAAATTCTCAATGAATCTCCGGTAGTATCCTGCGAGTCCAAGAAAACTCCGGATCTCTCCAACGGTGGTTGGTGCTTCCCACTTGGTCACGGTATCAACTTTAGTGGGATCAACTGCTATACCTTCTCCAGATATAACGTGTCCGAGGAATCCTACTTCCTTCAACCAAAACTCACATTTGCTGAACTTGGCATATAATTGATGTTCTCTGAGCTTTCCAAGTACCAAACGCAAATGCTCCTTATGCTCCTCTTCATTCTTCGAGTAAACCAGGATATCATCAATGAACACTACGACGAACTTATCCAAAAACTCCATAAATACTTTGTTCATCATGTTCATAAAATAGGCAGGTGCGTTAGTCAGACCAAATGACATAACGGTATACTCGTACAGCCCATACCTGGTGGTAAAAGCTGTCTTAGGAATATCCTGTTCTCGAATCTTCAACTGGTGGTATCCTGATCGCAGATCGATCTTGGAAAATACCTTAGCTCCTTGCAATCGATCAAACAGATCATTGATCATTGGTAGTGGGTACTTGTTCTTGATCGTTACTTCATTCAATCCTCGATAATCAACAACCATCCTTAACGATCCATCCTTCTTCTCCACTAGAAGTACTGGCGATCCCCAAGGCGAAGAACTTGGGCGAATATATCCTTATCCAGTAACTCCTTAATCTGCTTCTTAATTTCCACCAAATCCTTTGCTGGCATCCTATATGGTCTCTTTGATATTGGCCCTGTGCCTGGCAATAGCTCAATCAAAAACTCAATATCTCTATCCGGTGGCATGCCTGGCAACTCTTCTGGAAATACTTCAGGGAAATCCCTTACCACTGGTACTTCCTCCTGCACAACTCCTGTTAAGCAATTTACTTGAGTCCTCTTTGGCACATGTCGGGATACATACTTGATCCTTCTCCCTTCTGGGGTGGTAAGCAAAATTGACTTACTAGCACATTCAATATTCCCTTCATACTTTGATAACCAATCCATGCCTAATATCACATCCAATCCTTGAGATTCCAATACTATTAGGTCTGAGGGAAAAACATAGTTACCAATCCTTAATGGTAACCGATCACACCATAGACTAGCCACATACTCTGCTCCAGGCGAGGTTACTAACATGGGTGACCTAAGGGCTTGGGTTGACAGGTTATACTTATCCACAAATCCCCTTGAGATGTATGAATGCGATGCACCAGTATCAAAAAGAACGAGTGCAGTAAATGACTTAACCAAAAACTTACCTATTACTGCATCAGGCTGAGCTTCAACCTCCTCCACGCTAACATGGTTCACCTGTCCCCTGTTGAAAGGGTTCGGCTTCTTCCCAGAGCTTCCATTGCCATTTCCATTTTGTATTTCAGGGCATTCATTGGCATAATGTCCGGTCTTCGAACACTTAAAGCAAGTGACTTGGCTCAGGTCCTTCTTGGCTGGGGTTGATGGGTTGGTGCGATTCTGGCCGTTGCTTCCTCCATTCCCATTACCATTCCTGGTGCCATTGTGATTGTGCGAGCTACCTCCTCCATGGGTATGCTGAAAATGTCCTCCCGGTCTAGGGGTAAAACGTGGCTTCTGCTGAGCTCCTGAAGTGTACTTTCCTTGTCCATACTTCCTCTTGCGATTCTCAATTTGCTGCTGCTTCCCTTCAATCATAAGAGCACGATCTACCAACTCCTGGTAGTTGTTGAAGGTTGCTACCATCAACTGCATGCTCAACTCATCATTCAGTCCTTCCAGAAACTTCTCCTGCTTAGCTGCATCCGTAGCGACGTCATCTGGGGCATAACGTGCTAACTTACTAAAGTCCTCCACATACTGGCCAACTGTCCGTCCTCCTTGGCGCAAGTTGCGAAACTCACGCTTCTTCATGGCCATAGCTCCTGCTGAAACATGGGCAGTACGAAAAGCCTGCTGAAACTGGTCCCATGTGACAGTGTCGACAGGGAAAGTGGCTGTGAAATTCTCCCACCATGATGCTGCGGGTCCTTCAAGCTGATGTGCGGCAAACTTCACCTTCTCCGCATCTGTGCATCCTGCTGTGGTCAACTCTCTAGCTGTCTTGCGGAGCCAATCATCTGCTACTATCGGCTCGGTGCTACTGGAAAACACCGGCGGATTCAGCCTAAGAAAACGGGCTAAGTGATCAACAGGTGGTGGTGGTGGTGGGTTGTTGTTGTTGTTCCCCTGATTCTGATTCTGGACTAGCAACTGCATCAATGTGTTCTGCTGCTGGATCAACTGGGTGAGCTCCGGTGGAAAGGTAAATCCGGGGTCACGTCTCGGAGGCATCTGAGGGTTTAGAAAAGATGAGATGTAAGAATAGAGGGGGTCTAAAGAGAAAACACTACCCATATGCACATGAGGCAAAAGCAAACAATTCACTTCATTCAATCAAACAAGGGCATACAATCGATCTAACTATCGCAAAAGTGCTCGGACTACTATATTTACATGGTGGACTACTACTACTGATGAGGTGGTCTACTAGAAATATTCTTCGGTTGCAGACTCCATGATATCTGCTCCAGCTTCATCAACATAGTCATCATCGCTTTCATCTGGGTCCGAGTCGGTGTCGTCGATGATGATGTAGTCTTCCGGGCTAATCTCCTTGGGTTCTTCGTCTTCATCTACTGGTGTAGGGCCTCCCATAAATATCCGATCTTCTTGATCAGGTCGTCATTCTTCTCCACCAATACTTCAATTTCTTCTTCATAATCTTCACGTGTAGCCTTGAGTTCTTCCTCCAGTTCCTTGATTCTAGTCTTAGCCTTCTTCAGATCTATCATGTCGGCACACATCTGGTTCTCCTGTCGTCGAATGTGCTGGTTTAACTCCTGGATAAAAGCTGCAATTGATCTATCCTTCCTGGTGCTGATCATCTCCCAGTGCTCATCTCGGCGCCCACAAATCTGGTAGATAGTATCCTTGAGATCATTGCGGTAGACTTCTCCAATGCGTCCCATGGCGATGTGAGCTGCCATGCTCTTTCCTAGACTCCAAGTTGGTGCATCAAAAGAAAACTCTATGGGCTCAGTGACTGGCATGAACGTCCTTCCTGGAACTTGAACTTGAATCATCCAGCGCTCTTCTTCAGGTAAAGTGGCGTTGTAGGTTCCGGTGAAGCTTGGTACTCCTATGTTCAGGTATCTAGTGACTTCCTTCAAGTGACGTCCAAAGGGTGTATCTTCATCCGGTTGCGTGAACTTGTTCCTTGCATCCGCCATCCTAAAGAGTAGAAAAGATGAGAGGTCAGAAGAGAAGAGAGTGAATAGTGATCTAGGTCTTTAGCTTAGTGGTCGTGTCCTACAGTCAGCGTGTGCTCTGATACCATCTCTGTAGCGACCAGACCTCAAACAGTCTGATCTCTGTGCTCCGGTGTCATCCCTGGATCAGTAATGCTGACACCACACAGTACTCGGAGGATTTATAACAGAGTAGCAATCACACACTTATTACATCGAGTGTCTCAAAGAGAACTTATTACAATAAATATGGCTTAAGGCCATCTAATAACGATAACAGCGGAAGGCTTGGAAGATAAGTGAGTCCATCAACTCCAACGGCATCACTGAGTATAGAACCACGACCTAAAAACTCCTTAATCGTCGTCTGAAAAGTCTGCAACATTAACGTTGCAGCCCGAAACGGGTCAGCACATGGAATATGCTGGCAAGGTAACACATAGAGAGTAATGGAATGAAACAGCTATACTATATGCATATTTGGCTGGTGGAAAGCTCTATGGTTACAGTTTTGCGTAAAGCCAATTTTTCCCTACTTCAAAGGAATAAATTTATTTAACTATCATGGTAGTTGTTAAACATTGAGAATGGTTGACAGCATTCTCAATCCCAATTAAGCATCATCATTAAACAAAACCCAACAAAATTAATTTAGAGTAACATGTTGAGATTCACATGATAATCCAGGTACTAGATACTCAAGATGTCCATAACCGGGGACACGGCTAACCATGATTAGTTTATTACACTCTGCAGAGGTTTGCGCACTTTTCCCCACAAGACTCGATCGCCTCCGTTTGGTTTCTCGCACTACATGGTGTTTGAGAAGACGGATGACCGAGACATAGTCTTTCAGAAGCGCTAGCACCTTACGATCGGGTAGACCGTACCACCTACATCCCCTACATCTGCTAGTCTACCACTGTAAGAGTTCGCACGACTTAGTCAACTATGCTAGAGCCCATAATAGCTTGTGGCTGCACACGGAAGTTTCTAGTATGAATAGTCTCATGATCCCTTTGAGCCTGGGTGGCGGTCCAAAAGAAAACAGGCAAGTCCTGGAATACCCAGGTGCCTCAATCCACCCAGATGTGTGTTTAAGTTGCCACCTTAGATAAACCATTAATTAACAAACTCACATCTGTCATGGATATCACTCACCCAATCCACGTCTACTAGCATAGCATGGCATAATAAGCAAACGTAGAAGTAACTCCCAAAGGTTTGATAATAAACAGGTAATAGGTACTACCTCAACTACTTCCCATCCCACAATTTAATTAGATCCTAATCATGCAATGTGTGAGGATTGATCTAATGCAATAAAACTGGGTAGTAGGAAAGGTATGATCAAAGTGTTACTTGCCTTGCTGATGATCCGCGAAACCTAGAGATTCGAAGTAACAAGCGGCGCACTCCGGGTATTCTATCGCAGACAAACAAACAAGCATACAATAAGTACTCATCTAATGCACGGGTAAAACTCAAATAAGAGATCTAACCAGAAGGTTCAACTTAAGAACTCCGGTTTGCAAAAAGAATCAAATCGAACGAAACAACGAAAGTCAAACGGCGAAAGAAAACAACTTCGTTCTACTAATCTGGATCTAAGGCAAATTTTTACAGTAGCAAAACTTGTTTAAGTTGGTTAAACGGATAGAGGGTTTCGAGACGAAACTCCAGCGCTTGAATCGCCTGATTCCGATAAACGAGCGAAAAGTTATACTAAAAGAAAATCGGATCAGGAATCGCGATCAGAAAATCGCGGATTAAATCCGAGAAAAAGAAAAACGACGAATGTTCGCTAGAACGAACGAACGGACGAACGCTCGCTATTTAAATAAACCGGAAAAACCGATATATTTAAAAAACCGAATCTAAAAAAACCGACGGAAAAACCGACGGTTTTTCGAAAAAAATAAAAACGGCACGGAAAACGAGGCGGCGAACCTCGGGCGGCGTGCGGCGGCGGCGTCCGGTGGCGGCGGTGGTGGTGCTGGGGCTGGAGCGGCTTAGGGTTTCGGCTGGGGCTGGGCCTCCCCCGGCTTATAAGGGCTAGCCGGGCCGGAGTCCTAGTCGGACACGGCCCGTAGGTCGGTTCTTTTTTTTTATTACGCGCAGAAGAAAAATAAAAAGAAATACTAAACGGACTCCAAAAATTCCAAAATAAATTTTCACGGGCTTCTAAAATCAAGCCTGACAAGGTGAACATTTATTTGGGGCCTAAATGCAATTTGAGAAAACGCACATTTTTCCTAAATTCAAAAAAAAACTGAGAAACTCCGAAATAAAATCGTATTTGATTTTATTATTAAATCCTCAATATTTCTTTATTTTGGGAAAGTCATTTTATTCCCTCTCTCATATTTTTTTAATAGAAATAATTGATGATAAAATAATTAAAATCAAATGATCCTATTCTCAAAATTTGAGAAAACTCAAATATGAAAATAACGAAATCCCCAACTCTCTCCGTGGGTCATTGAGTTGCGTAGAATTTCTAGGATCAACCAAAATGCAAAAATAAAATATGATATACAATGATGATCTAATGTATAACATTCCAAATTGAAAATTTGGGATGTTACATTATGGCTAGTCCCTTATCTTCTCCATTGTCTCCCGAGAATGAAATTCTAAATTTTAAGCAAAGGGAGGGAGAAAATCTAAAAGATTCTTGGTATAGAATTTGCAATGCTCAAAATAGATCTACCAGGAAGCAATCAACTTCCGTTCTTCTTTGTAATTTTTATGTAGGCTCTACTCCTTGGCACAGATATGTCCTTGATACTATTACCGGAGGGAACTTCTTGGGTATCCATACTTTTGATTCTTATAATGCTATGATAGATTTGTTTGGCTCACCCCCACTTTTGGTTAATGGAACTGTATTAACTTTGGAGCATGTAATGCAAAGGCTAGAAATTATTGAAAATAAGGTTGCTACCGTAGAGTTAATTGAAAATTTGGATAAAAATATCCACAACCGAATCTCTCAATATAGATCTAAAGTAGGAGTCACTATAAAAATATTAAAGAGAAGGAACCCATAGTTAATGAGAAAATAAATCACAATTCCACTAGGATCGATAAACTTGAGGATATTATTACCAACTTGGGAACCGCTTTTTCTTACGTAAAGAATACTCCAAGTGCTCCCACTAAAATTTCCAAGATTATGTATGTTCCTAAAAATAAGGGTGAATCCTCTAGTAAGGAAACTACAGATCTCAAATCTATAAGTATTCATCCCAATCTTTTTGCTATCATTAAGGAACCATTTGTTACAAATGAATTTTTCGATCTTGTGCATAAAAGTTTGATAATCAATCAAAAGAAAGAAATTCCTAAAGATGGTAGATGCCTCATTGAAGAATTACCAACCAAAGATGGCAATACCTAGATCTATCCTTGCTTTTTATGCCTAGCTAGGGGCGTTAAACGATAGCGCTTGTTGGGAGGCAACCCAATTTTATTTTTATTCCTTGCTTTTTGCTCCTGTTTAGTAATAAATAATGTATCTAGACTCTGTTTAGGATGTGTTTTTTGTGTTTAATTAGTGTTTGTGCCAAGTAGAACCGTTGGGAAGACTTGGGGAAAGTCTTCATATCTTGCTGTAAAAAACAGAAACTTTAGCGCTCACGAGAACTGCTGCCATTTTTATTTGGAAAGTGATATTTAGTTAATTATTTTTGAAGATGATTAATAGATAAATCCCTCACGTCCATAAATTTATTTTAGAATTTTGGGGGTTCCAGATCTTGTGCTAGATACAGATTACTACAGACTGTTCTGTTTTTGACAGATTCTATTTTTCGTGTGTTGTTTGCTTATTTTGATGAATCTATGGCTAGTAAAATAGTTTATAAACCATAGAGAAGTTTGAATACAGTAGGTTTAACACCAATATAAATAAATAATGAGTTCATTACATTACCTTGAAGTGGTCTTTTGTTTTCTTTCGCTAACGGAGCTCACGAGATTTTCTACTTTAAGTTTTGTGTTGTGAAGTTTTCAAGTTTTGGGTAAAGATTTGATGGATTATGGAACAAGGAGTGGCAAGAGCATAAGCTTGGGGATGCCCATGGCACCCCCAAGATAATCTAAGGACACATAAAAGCCAAAGCTTGGGGATGCCCCGGAAGGCATCCCCTCTTTTCGTCTACTTCTATCGGTGACTTTACTTGGAGCTATATTTTTATTCACCACATGATATGTGTTTTGCTTGGAGCGTCTTGTATGATTTGAGTCTTTGCTTTTTAGTTTACCACAATCATCCTTGCTGTACCCACCTTTTGATAGAGCCATACATGATTTGGAATTTGTTAGAATACTCTATGTGCTTCGCTTATATCATTTGAGTTATCTAGTTTTGCTCTAGTACTTCACTTATATCTTTTAGAGCATGGTGGTGGATTTGTTTTATAGAAACTATTGATCTCTCATGCTTAACTTAGATTATTTTGAGAGTCTTAAATAGCATGGTAATTTGCTTAAATAATCCTAATATTCTTGGTATTCAAGAATAGTAAAAACTTTCTTATGAGTGTGTTGAATTCTATGAGAAGTTTGATGCTTGATAATTGTTTTGAGATATGAAGATGGTGATATTAAAGTTATGCGAGTTGAGTAGTTGTGAATTTGAGAAATACTTGTGTTAAGGTTTGTGATTCCCGTAGCATGCACGTATGGTGAACCGTTATGTGATGAAGTCAGAGCATGATTTATTTTTTGATTGTCTTCCTTATGAGTGGCAGTCGGGGACGAGCGATGGTCTTTTCCTACCAATCTATCCCCCTAGGAGCATGCGCGTAATACTTTGCTTTGATAACTTGTAGATTTTTGCAATAAGTATATGAGTTCTTTATGACTAATGTTGAGTCCATGGATTATATGCACTTTTCTTCCTTCCACCATTTCTAGCCTCTCTAATACCGCCCACCTTTCGCCGGTATCATACACCCACCATATACCTTCCTCAAAAAAGCCACCATACCTACCTATTATGGCATTTCCATAGCCATTCCGAGATATATTGCCATGCAACTTTCCACCATTCCGATTATTATGACACACTCCATCATTGTCATATTGATTAGCATGATCATGTAGTTGAAATCATATTTGTGGCAAAGACACCATTCATACTTCTTTCATACATGTCACTCTTGATTCATTGCATATCCCGGTACACCACCGGAGTCATTCATATAGAGTCATATTTTGTTCTAATTATCGAGTTGTAATTGTTGAGTTGTAAGAAAATAAAAGTGTGATGATCATCATTATTAGAGCATTGTCCCAGTGAGGAAAGGATGATGGAGACTATGATTCCCCCACAAGTCGGGATGAGACTCCAGGCGAAAAATAAAAAAAGAGAAGAAAGAAAAGAGGCCATAAAAAAGAGAAAGGCCCAAATAAAAAAATTAGAGAAAAAGAGAGAAGGGACAATGTTACTATCCTTTTACCACACTTGTGCTTCAAAGTAGCACCATGATATTCATGATAGAGAGTCTCCTATGTTATCACTTTCATATACTAGTGGGAATTTTTCATTATAGAACTTGGCTTGTATATTCCAATGATGGGCTTCCTCAAAATGCCCTAGGTCTTCATGAGCAAGCAAGTTGGATGCACACCCACTTAGTTTCTTTTGTTGAGCTTTCATATACTTATAGCTCTAGTGCATCCGTTGCATGGCAATCCCTACTCACTCACATTGATATCTATTGATGGGCATCTCCATAGCCCGTTGATACGCCTAGTTGATGTGAGACTATCTTCTCCCTTTTTGTCTTCTCCACAACTACCATTCTATTCCACTTATAGTGCTATATCCATGGATCACGCTCATGTATTGCGTGAAGATTGAAAAAGTTTGAGAATGTCAAAAGTATGAAACAATTGCTTGGCTTGTCATCGGGGTTGTGCATGATTTAAATACTTTGTGTGATGAAGATAGAGCATAGCCAGAGTATATGATTTTGTAGGGATAACTTTCATTGGCCATGTTATTTTGAGAAGACATGATTGCTTTGTTAGTATGCTTGAAGTATTATTATTTTTATGTCAATATTAAACTTTTATCTTGAATCTTTCGGATCTGAATATTCATACCACAATTAAGAAGAATTACATTAAAATTATGCCAAGTAGCACTCTGCATCAAAAATTCTATTTTTATCATTTACCTACTCGAGGACGAGCAGGAATTAAGCTTGGGGATGCTTGATACATCTCCTACGTATCTATAATTTTTGATTGCTCCATGCTATATTATCTACTGTTTTGGACATTATTGGGCTTTATTATCCACTTTAATATTATTTTTGGGACTAACCTATTAACCGGAGGCCCAGCCCAGAATTGCTGTTTTTTTGCCTATTTTAGGGTTTCGAAGAAAAGGAATACCAAACGGAGTCCAAGCGGAATGGAACCATCAGGAACGTGATTTTCTCACCGAACATGATCCAGGAGACTTGGACCCTACCTCAAGAAACAAAGGAGGAGGCCACGAGGTAGGGGCGCGCCTACCCCCTCCCCCCCCCAAGCACGCCCTCCACCCTCGTGGGCCCCCTGTTGCTCCACCAACGTACTCCTTGCTCCTATATATACCTACGTACCCCCAAACGATCAGATACGGAGCCAAAACCCTAATTCCACTGCCGCAACTTTCTATATCCACAAGATCCCATCTTGGGGCCTGTTTCGGAGCTCCGCCAGAGGGGGTATCCATCACACAGGGCTACTACATCATCACCATAGCCCCTCCGATGAAGTGTGAGTAGTTTACCTTAGACCTACGGGTCCATAGTTATTAGCTAGATGGCTTCCTCTCTCTTTTTGGATCTCAATACAATGTTCTGCCCCTCTCTTGTGGAGATCTATTCAATGTAATCTTCTTTTTGCGGTGTGTTTGTTGAGACCTATGGATTGTGGGTTTATGATCAAGTCTATCTATGAACAATATTTGAATCTTCTCTGAATTCTTTGATGTATGATTGGTTATCTTTGCAAGTCTCTTCGAATTATCAATTTGGTTTGGCCTACTAGATTGATCTTTCTTGCAATGGGAGAAGTGCTTAGCTTTGGGTTCAATCTTGCGGTGTCCTTTCCCAGTGACAGTAGGGGCAGCAAGGCACGTATTGTATTGTTGCCATCGAGGATAACAAGATGGGGTCTTCATCATATTGCATGAGTTTATCCCTCTACATCATGTCATCTTGCTTAAGGCGTTACTCTGTTTTCATGAACTTAATACTCTAGATGCATGCTGGATAGCGGTCGATGAGTGGAGTAATAGTAGTAGATGCAGGCAGGAGTCGGTCTACTTGTCTCGGACGTGATGCCTATATACATGATCATACCTAGATATTGTCATAACTATGCTCAATTCTGTCAATTGCTCAACAGTAATTTGTTCACCCACCGTAAAATACCTATGCTCTTGAGAGAAGCCACTAGTGAAACCTATGGCCCCCGGGTCTATCTTCATCATATTAATCTTCCAATACTTAGTTATTTCATTTGCTTTTATTTTACTTTTCATCTTTATCATAAAAATACCAAAAATATTATCTTATCATATCTATTAGATCTCACTCTTGTAAGTGGCCGTGTAGGGATTGACAACCCCTTATCGCGTTGGTTGCGAGGATTTATTTGTTTTGTGCAGGTGCGAGAGACTCGCGCGTAGCCTCCTACTGGATTGATACCCTGTTTCTCAAAAACTGAGGGAAATACTTATGCTACTTTGCTGCATCATCCCTTCCTCTTCGGGGAAAACCAACGCAGTGCTCAAGAGGTAGCAGTGTGCATGATGTCATTGAAGAAATCAGAGAAAGGGGGGCAGAGGCCACAGGAAAAGTATTCGAAGTACCGATTCGGGGTGGCTTTGGCACAATTGGCGGGGATGACGCGTGTGGTCGGGTGCCCCATCGTCTCTCCCCCCGTCTTGCACCCCCACAGGGGCCTGAAGTTGTCCTGGAGGTGGACCGCATTGACCGTTGAGGGGAACTAGGCGAGTTGTGTCCGCCATGCAGCCGATTCGCTCTCCGGCGGCTCCGACCCCCCGGCGTCCCTGGCCACTCCTTTGCTCTTGATGGTCTTGGGTGCCACGGCGGCTGATAGAAGTGGAGGAGAAAGGGCGGCGAAAACGTGGCGGCGGCGAGCGAGAGCAGAGGCATAAGGAGGAAGATGGAGGGAACGGCGGTTCCAAGATTGGGGAAGACACAGGGGTAAATGAGCAGCGCGCCCGCAGTTGTTCCTTTTTACGGGGAAGGCGCGGGCCGCCTCTTTACCACGATATGACGCATGCGTGCAGAAACCGCCCCACGCACGACCCCCACGTCACGTATGACCCTCCACATCGTGCGTTCAATACAGGTCGTGGGGAAGCGCAGCGGACGGGAAATTACTGCGGTAAAAATCCGCCCCACCTGCCCGCGCACCGTTTTGGGCCTAGCCCAACAACGCATCGCGCTTATGTGTGGCCCAGGCCCAGGGGCTCCTGTCGGTGTACAAAAGTAGGGGCTCTCCTTTTGCACCCCTTAACTTGTGCACGGGCAGTCAGAGCCGCGTCCACGGCCATGCTAAGTAGGGAAGGGGAGGGATGCCGGAGCAACGCCAAGACCAGAGACGCAAAGAGAGCAAGAGGGCGAGGTGGACTCCCCCGGCAAGACTCTTGTCGGGGTGGCTTCCGCAGCCTCGGCAAGATCTTTGCCGGGGCAACTTACATGACGCCAATAGAGCGTACCACCCTTGAGCTCAAGGGGTCCCAACGCCATATTGGAACCAAGGCTTGGGAGGCACCTCCGTGGTGGCGTGCAGATCTTTGTAGAGATCATAGACACACAAGATCAGATGAAAACCAGAAGACGACGACCCTTGGCGAGATCCTTGCCGAGGAGATCCACGAGACCCCCGGCAAGACCCTTGCCGGGGACGACCGCGGTGCCGCAGCGAGACCCTTGCCGGGCCCTCGGCAAGACCCTTGCCGAGGATGCCCGCGAGGCTGCAGCCCTGCCCGCGTCCGCCAAGACTCCACCGCCGCTCCCAGCTCGACCAGCTGAGCAGGCATCTGCGTAGCAGCACGCGGCCTCTACACCAACTCAGCAAGCACCTACATGGTGGCATGCAGATCTTCGTGAAGGCTCCACCACCGCACCAGCCCAACAGCCAGCCAACGTGGCGCTACAACGCCTTGAGCTCAAGGGTGGTACGCTCTATTGACGTCAGAGCCGGGCGAGGCGATGACAGCTGGGACGAGCTTCTTTGTCGTCCCCAATAAAGCAAGAGGGGCACGTCGGCAGCGCATTAAATGCGTTTGTCCAACAATGCCGGGGATAGACTCAACCCCTATACACCTTTCCACCTCCTATGTGCCACTGTGGCAACCCCTTTTGTTTATAAAAGGAGGCCCGAGGCGTACTGGAGAGGGATTCGGATCTTTTGGACTAGAGAGCCACTGCAGCTAGTTCAAGAACATAAGAACACCTAAATACACATATAAGTAGGACTAGGGTTTTACGCGTCTCCGTGGCCCGAACCTGGTTGTCGACGTCCTGGGAACGGGGGTCCCCAGACTTGCCTGCCTGTGGCCCACGGCGTGGCTGGGCTGGCAGGTCTGTGCGGCCCATCTTCATCGACAAGGCATTCAAGACCCTCACGAGGGGCCAAGCCTCATGAGGCGGACGAGCAAAATCTCCTATGGAGCGGCCTCGCCAGGCAGGCTCACGAGGGGCGGAGAGATCAAGGCAGGACAAACCTCGCAAGGTCCTCATAATGTGAGCCATGATGATCGAGACCAGACGGGCGCCAGGCGGGCGCCAGCGCGCAGTGTCCTCGTTTCCTCTTTGGTGCCAAGGGGGCAAGCGCAGGTACGGAGTACCGAGCCATCAGGTAAAGGTTTCCATATTGGTGCAACAAGACCAAGACCAGAAGGACGGCAGGACGGAGGTCACCATGCAGCCCAAGACGGCGTCACCACCATAGCCTTTGGCAGGTGAAGACCACCTTTTGCCAGGATAACTTGTACTAGCTGTCCCCATTCGAATTGGCTATTGTTGGCTCCCTTCCCGCTCAATATTTGGGGAGAGAACCAGGGCCTATATAAGTAGCACTAGCCACCACAGTGAGGGGGACCTGATCACAAGGAAGGAGGCGAGAGACAAGTGAGGATCGGCCTCATCACAAGTCCGCAAAACACAAGAACTCCTCAACCTCAGGAGGCAATTCTTCCCCTTGTAATTGTTCTTCATCAGCCCAAGAGGCAATCCACCACCACCACACTGGAGTAGGGTATTATACCACAACGGTGGCCCGAACCAGTATAAATCTTGTGTCTTTGTGTGTTGTGAGTCCGTTGAGTTTGTCTGCGAGATCTTAGAGAGCTAAGGCATGGGTCGATAGGGAGAAAGCCTTCATGCGCACCCCAGTGTTCGAACCTCAAGGGTTTGCCGGAACCCGAGATCCGACATTTGGCGCGCCAGGTAGGGGTCCACCGGAGTCTCTTCCCCACCAATCGACCGGTCGACGCTTCGTGGCCCCGATGTCTGGCGACCCAAGGGCCGACTCCGACCGATAGGCAGCCTCGCCAGCCCGGGCGGCGCCACCTACCCATGAAGACCTCGACCCCATGCTCCAGACGGCGCAAGCGCCGCCTAACGTTGTGGGGCACGGGCAGCGCAGTCAGGCGTCATCCACCCCCACTCCACGACAAGTGCGAGCCGCTGCAAGGGCCGCAAGCCACGCCGCGGCAACAGCGCCACACACCCGTCGGGAGCAGGCGAATATGCGGGCCGCGCTCACGGTGGCGCGGGAGTTGTTGCGGTGTTGGCTGATGGAGAGCGGACGCGACGCACTGCTGGAACGTGCCGCCGAGCAGCTGGACGTGGCGGCGTCATGAGCACCGCCTTTCTGCTATCTGGTTCCTTCTCGAGCAGCTATTGGACCTCACGACGGGCCACGCCGCAACCGCGTGCCCTCGGGTGCGCCCGGGGGCTTCACCAACACCAGGACGGCCGGCAGCACCGGGGGCCCCGTTGCCCCCGCACCGCCTCTGATGAGCATGGGCACAAGGGTTGCTCCCCATGGCCCAAGCGAGGCGTCGCGCTACCCTCAGGACGCCGTGCTAGGTCAGGGGACATGGAGCGTGGGGCACTACGGCGAGGTATTTGGGGTGGCAGCCCCGGAAGCCTATGTGCCCCGCATGATGGACCAGGAGTACACGCCGGAGGACGATCCTGGCTCATTTCCCGGGCTAGGTTGGGAGGAGGAGGCATTGGGATCTGAAGCCTTCAATACAAAAAAAGACACATCCATGACATTTTGGGCCGAACGAAAAAAAATTCTGTCATACATATGACACTTCTATGACGATAATTGTGACAAAACCCGGTATCATCATAGATGTGGTGGGCTCCTACTTCTATGACAAAAAATCATGACAGAAAATGGGCTTTTCGTCCTGGGCGGGCCGGAGACGTAGCTGCATGACATGCTTTGGGTCGTCCATGACGAAAAAAATCATGGTAGAAGCGAGGGGGAGGAAAATTTCGGGGAGTTCCCGGTTACGGTGGGAGGTCGGGGGCCGAGCGATGCGCGTTCCTCTGGTACACGTACGCGCATGTGTGCGAGGCGTTGGCTCTAACTGAACCCGAGCGAGGCGTTGGGCTCTAACTGAACCCGAGCGATTGCACTGCAGGCTACGCGTTACTGAACCCGAGCGATCGATCGATGGCTGTTAACTAAACCCGATCGAGCGATTCCTTGGCTACTGCTGCTAACTGAAGCCGATCGATGGGATGAACAGTGAGCGTTGCGGGGGGTTTGGATGAACAGTGAGCGGTGGCGTTGCCTCTGGATGAACAGGACCCCGTGGTGTGGTGGAGGGCTGGATGAACAGTAGACGGTGGAGGGGTGCCCGTGGAGGGGTGGATGAACAGGACCCCGTGGTGTGGAGGGCAGGATGAATAGTAGACGGTGGGGGGTGCCCGTGGAGGGGTGGTTGAACAGGACCCCGTGGTGTGGAGG
The DNA here is from genome assembly GCF_018294505.1 of Triticum aestivum. Classification (NCBI taxonomy): domain Eukaryota; kingdom Viridiplantae; phylum Streptophyta; class Magnoliopsida; order Poales; family Poaceae; genus Triticum; species Triticum aestivum. The sequence goes on from NC_057803.1 coordinate 218,708,900, forward strand.
GCTGGATGAACAGTAGACGGTGGAGGGGTGGTTGAACAGTAGCCGGTGGAGTAGCGCGCGGTGGAGGCTGGATGAACAGGAGCCCGTGGAGGCTGGAGGAGGTCGACGGTGGATGAACAGTAGCTCGTGGAGGCTGGAGGGGGTCGACGGTGGAGATGAACAGTATCCCGTGGAGTCCCGTTTTGCGGTACGCCACACCCCTCCCGATGAACAGGACCCCCGTTTCGACCGTAGCGCTCCAACACAAGTCCGTTTCCTCCGTTTTGCGGTACACCACACCCCTCCCGATCAACAGGACCCCCGTTTCGACTGTAGGAGGTCCGTTTCCTCCGTTTTGCGGTACGCCACACCCCTCCCGATCAACAGGACCCCCGTTTCGACCGTAGGAGGTCCGTTTCCTCCGTTTTGCGGTACGCCACACCCCTCCCGATCAACAGGACCCCCGTTTCAACCGTAGGAGGTCCGTTTCCTCCGTTGTGCGGTACGCCAGGCCTCGTTTCCATCGCCTCTTCCGTCCAAGCCCTCCCGATGAACACGACCACGCATTCCGTTCCGACCCATGAACACGACGACAACGTTGTTTCTCCATTCCGACCCAATCATGTACACGAGCCCTCGCCATACGTATGCGCGAGTAGGAGTTCGAGACCCCGCCCGTATGTACACACACGTGGCCGTATTTTCTTTCTTGCACCCTGGCTTCCTCTACTACAACACGTGCGCGCCTCTACATCCACCAGTATATATGTACGTACACGTTCACGACCAGAATGACAACGCTACGTATGCTTCGACCAGGTGGGTCCTGACTGCCAGGCACTTCCTTGCGTGCGAAGGTGTAGCTGGTGGGTCCCAGCTGTCAGGGGGGAAAGGTTTTTTTCACGAAATACGGTGGCCCGTCCGATGGGTCCCTGCTGTCAGGTGGAGGAATCATTATTTTCCACGTAATAAGGAGGCACTTCCTTGCTGCCGCTGTGGACCCAGCTGTCAGCCTCTCCACGTACAGTCCACGTCCGATGGAAGTCATTCCTTGACCACGTTGACCACACCGCACCGAGAGCACCAGGGCGGTGGACGACGGCGAGGCCTAGGAAGGGGACGACGCGGAGCCGGTGAAGACGCGGCAGTCGATGCCCACGCGGAGAGGAGTACGAGGGTTCACTCGTTCGGTTGCAGTGTGAGGCTGCCGTCGCCGCAGGGCCTGTCCAGCGGTGGGAATAGTAGGGGCGGTGAGGCCTCCGCGGCAGCACAGCCGGCCACGGGAGGCAGGAGCAGGCGACACGACCGGCGCTGCTTTGGGTGGATGGAGCAAGAAGACCAGAGGTTGAAGAAGCACTACGGCCGTTGGATGGACATCGTACGGTCACAGGAGCTAGAATCGTGCATATTGACTAAGTTGACAAAGCCCTCCGTCCCCGTCAACTTAGTAGGCCCACAAGTCATCCTCCCACCAAGGTGGGTCCCAGCTAGCAGGGGTATTCATTTTTTTGTGCGTAATAAGGAGGCACTTCCGGTGGGTCTGAGCTGACAGCAGGGGGAACGTTTTTTTCGCGAAATACGGTGGCCCGTCAGGTAGGTCCCAGCAGTCAGGGGAAAATGTTTTTTTTGCGGTATACTGGTGGGCGTCCGGTGGGTCCCTGCTGTCAGGTGGAGGAATAATTATTTTCCACGTAATAAGGAGGCACTTCCTTGCGGCTGTCGTGGACCCAGCTGTTAGCCTCTCCACGTACAGTATTCTTCCAATGGAATTCGGTCATTGACCACATTGATCATGCGGCGCCGACAGCACCATGGCGGTGGACGACGGCGAGGCCTAGGAAGGGGACGACATGGAGCCGGGAAAGACGCGGCAGTGGATGCCCACGCGAAGAGGAGTATGAGGGTTCATGGGTTCGGCTGCGCTGCCGGCGCCGCAGAATAACAGGGTGTGTGGGTGAGTGGAGTGGAGGGATGGCCTGGCCAGCGGTGGGAGTAGTATGGGGGCGGTGAGGCCTCCGCGGCAGCACAGCCGGCCATGGGAGGCAGGAGCAGGCGGCACGACCGGCGCTGCTTTGGGCGGCTGGAGCAAGAAGACCAGAGGTTGAAGAAGCACTACGGCCGTTGGATGGACATCGTACGGTCACTGGAGCTAGAATCGTGCATATTGACTAAGTTGACAAAGCCCTCCGTCCCCGTCAACTTAGTAGGCCCACAAGTCAGCCTCCCACCAAGGTGGGTCCCAGCTAGCAGGGGGTATTCATTTTTTGTGCGTAATAAGGAGGCACTTCCGGTGGGTCCGAGCTGACAGCAGGGGGAACGTTTTTTTCGCGAAATACGGTGGCCCGTCGGGTAGGTCCCAGCAGTCAGGGGCAAACGTTTTTTCACGATATACTGGTGGGCGTCCGGTGGGTCCCTGCTGTCAGGTGGAGGAATAATTATTTTCCGCGTAATAAGGAGGCACTTCCTTGCGGCTGCCGTGGACCCAGCTGTCAGCCTCTCCACGTACAGTATTCTTCCGATGGAATTCGGTCGTTGACCACATTGACCACGCCGCGCCGACAGCACCACGGCGGTGGACGACGGCGAGGCCTAGGAAGGGGACGACGCGGAGCCAGGGAAGACGCGGCAGTGGATGCCCACGCGGAGAGGAGTACGAGGGTTCACTGGTTCGGATGCGCTGCCGTCGCCGCAGAATAACAGGGGGTGTGGGTGAGTGGAGTGGAGGGATGGCCTGGCCAGCGGTGGGAGTAGTATGGGGGCGGTGAGGCCTCCGCGGCAGCACAGCCGGCCACGGGAGGCAGGAGCAGGCGGCACGACCGGCGCTGCTTTGGGCGGCTGGAGCAAGAAGACCAGAGGTTGAAGAAGCACTACGGTCGTTGGATGGACATCGTACGGTCAGTCGAGCTAGAATCGTGCATATTGACTAAGTTGACAAAGCCCTTCGTCCCCGTCAACTTAGTAGGCCCACTATACTGGGTCCCAGCTAGCAGGGGGAGTATTCATTTTTTTGTGCGTAATAAGGAGGCACTTCCTTGCGTGCGAAGATATAGCTGGTGGGTCCGAGCTGTCAGCGGCGGTAACGTTTTTTCGCAAAATACAGAGGCCGTTTCGGTGGGTCCCAGATGTCAGGTGGAGGAAATCATTATTTTGCGCGTAATAAGGAGGCACTTCCTTGCGTGCGGCCGTGGACCCAGCTGTCAGCCTCTCCACGTACAGTCCACTTCAGATGCATGTCGGTCGTTAACCACGCTGACCACGCCACGCCGAGAGCAACAGGGCGGTGGACGACGGCAAGGCCTAGGAAGGGAATGACACGGAGGCAGGGAAGACTCGGCCGTTGATTTTGTTTCCCATGTGGAGGGGAGTACGACTGCACGAGGGTTTACTGGTTCGTCTGTCGTCGCCAGAGAATAACAGCAGGTGTGGGTGAGTAGAGGGATGGCTAGGCCAGCGATGGGAGTACGGTGGGGCAGTGAGGCCTGCACGGCAGCACAGCCGGCCGCGGGGAGCAGGCAGTCCCGCCGGCGCTTGTTTGAGCGGCTGGAGCAGGAAGAGCAGAGATTGAAGAAGCACGACGGTCGTTGGATGGACATCCAACAGTCACTGCTTGTGCGTCAACCTTTTTTTAGGAAAGCCTCAAATCTGTGGAAAACAGCATACAACCCATCTGCCGTTATTTCTAATAATTTTCAGACCATTTGCTAATTCTTAAGGTTTTTTTGGAGCCCACATTCTTTTTGTTAGCATTACAGCCCAAATTGTGGCCCCGGTTAAAAAATTATATGAAATTTTGCATATTTCGGTGCGGTCCGAACTGTTTTTGATCCTGAAATTTTGACTCACATTCAAACTGATTTTAAAAATAAATGTATATCAATATAAAATCCAACAAATTCTCCACGCATAAAAATTAATGTAATTTAAAATCTTGAAATGAAAAAAAAGATATTTGAAACTAATTGCCGGTTTGATGTGTTTTAAAAATGTACAACCCATTTCTCATTACTGATGGGCCATTTTCTCGGCCAGCCGAATGAAAGCTCTCCTCGTCTTGAAAGATTTGCAGCCCAACAGGCCTGACAAAGCGACTTGCTTGGCAAATCACAAAAAAACTGGGGTGTGGCCGTGGACCCAGCTGTCAGCCTCTCCACGTACAGTACTCTTCCGATGGAAGTCGTTCCTTGACCACGTTGACCACGCCGCGCGGAGAGCACCACGGCGGTGGACGACGGCGAGGCCTAGGAAGGGGACGACGCGGCAGTGGAAGCCCACGCGGAGAGGAGTACGAGGGTTCACTGGTTCGGCTGCGGTGTGAGGCTGCCGTCGCCGCAGGGCCTGGCCAGCGGTGGGAATAGTAGGGGGCGGTGAGGCCTCCGCGGCAGCACAGCCGGCCACGGGAGGCAGGAGCATGCGGCACGACCGGCGCTGCTTTGGGCGGCTGGAGCAAGAAGACCAGAGGTTGAAGAAGCACTACGGCCGTTGGATGGACATCGTTATTTTGCGCATAATAAGGAGGCACTTCCTTGCGTGCGAAGATATAGCTGGTGGGTCCGACCTGTCAGCGGGGGGAACGTTTTTTTATTCCATTTGGTGGGCTGGGTGAAACAATGATGTAGCATCTATGCAGCCCATTTAAATCCCATTTGCATTTTTCTCGAAATCCGCGGACTTGCTGGGCTGGGTGAAAATATCATGTTGGGCTAGACGGAGAAATGTTATAAAAACATAAACACATGATTGCACGTCAGTAAAATCTTTGCAAGCTTATGTACGCAATCACTAGGAGTTAACTTGCCAAGTTATATATAAACAATTATTATTATTATTTTGTAAGAACTTTCAACTTACGAAATAAAATATCATTTTAATTTGATGAGTTAATAGTACGAGGGGTATTATTATTTTTTAGGCTAGACGTGGGACAGTTGAGTTGGTTCTAGGGGAAAGTACTGGGAGAAAACTCAGTTTACATCGAAAAAGAAAGTGGGAGAAAATTCAGAGACCTGCTGGGTCCACCTGAGGAGGGGAATATGTTGGGAGGAAGGAGATTCAAAGCACGGCAGCCGAGTGAACTAGTTTTTTTTACGGACAAGTGAACTAGTTTACATACATAAGCAAATAGCCACTAAAAAAAGCAATCAGGTTAATGGGTTCTTAAAAGAAATATTTCGGACAAAACAGATAATTACGACACATAGGCTAATGCATGAAACACTCAGATGATAAAGGTGCTTATAAACAGATAAAGTACAACATCTAGACCTTCCTGGCACGCTTGATCATGACGCTGCGGCTGTCCGTGTACTCGTCGGTTACGGGAAGCAGACACGCCCTCATGTCCAAGATCTGCCTGTACATGTCGTAGCATGCGTATGCGTCCTTGGCCGCGTAGGTTATGTAGGCTAGATTCAGAGGTACCTCCCACGTGTTCAGGTCGTCTTCTTTCATGTTGGCGTATCAGGGGTCGATGATGGTCTCAGCGAGGTCAACCACGGAGTCCTTCTCCTGCCCGTTGCTGATGATCTTGTATTGCTTCTGGATGTCGACAAGCTTGTTGCACCAGATGGCCGAATCGTCGCGTTCTTCCTTCTCTCCACCGTAGCGAAGGTGCAGTCGGCGCTGCCGATGAAACGGGCGAATGCTCCAGAACCTGGTGCAGCCATAGGACTGAGGCGAGGCAGAGCTTCACCGAGTCCGTATCGTTGGTGTACATCACATTCAACTTGGTGCAGCCATAGGACTGAACGGCGAACTCAAAGGGGAACTCCTTGCTGAAGTCCATATCCAGCAGGCTCACCCCTCGGATCGCCATTGGAGTCTCTTCGAGTGAACGAGTGTGTAGGCGGCGACAGCAGTTCGTTTTTCAGCTCCTGGGGAACTGGATTCAACAGTAAGCTGAGTGTGTACAGGCGACAACAGTTACTACCCCTCCCTCGTCCGCTGCACGCCCGGCAGAAGATGCACCCTCGGCCACACGTCGGTTCACGAGCGGGTCTGTATTGGTACTGTAATAACAGGAGTTAGTGGTCACTTTACTTAAATTTAATTAGCTCTAATAGAAATTTATACTTAAAACAAGCAATGCATTCGCTCGTTCTATCAGTGCCACAGGATCAACATGCACAACAATTAGAATTATTATTCTCAGGACGCACACGATCAGCACATTTGTCGCACTTTCACAAAGATAATACTACCAAGTTTGAACTGTTTGTTATGGTTGTTGTCCTCTGCATCATCATGCCGTGTTTCCCAGCTTGCAAGATTCAGAACCAACAAATAAGATCCAAATAATAAGTACAACAAAGATGCCTACACATCTCATTGATTCCCAGCTTGCAAGATTCAGAACCAACAAATAAGATCCAAATAATAAGTACAACAAAGATGCCTACACATCTCATTGATTCCCAGCTTGCAAGATTCAGAACCAACAAATAAGATTCAAATAATAAGTACAACAAAGATGCCTACACGTCTCACTGATTCCCAGCTTGCAAGATTCAGAACCAACCCATTAGAGCCTTTTGATAAAGTGAATATCGGGATTAAATCCATCTTCGCTAGCCATGTCATACAATCGAAGAACTTGGCGAATGCTCTTGACCGTCACAACATCTGTAGTTGAGTATTCCTGTTTGCATAGCACAAACCAGGAGAGCATGATTTCACTTTAATAGTGGCCTCCTTTACTCAACCTGCAGCTCCACTCGGATGAAGCCTGCCTGGACTTCCATGATTCAATTCATGCGCCTTTTTCTGCAGTTCACCTGAAATGAAGCAAAGATTGCATCATTCAGCTAGCAAGAAGTACTTGCTCTCGTGAGCTGGCAGGTTCTTCTTTAGTAGTTGCACTAAAATTGAGGAACATTAAGGTTGGCTGTCCGGCTCATGTAAGGTGCAACTATAATTTTGTTATCCTTTTGTGCAGTTCCACTAAAATAAAGTGCCATTGTGGTGACAGTGACGGCTCATCTTGCAAAGGCTAATAAAATGTTGCACGAGATTACCAGCAGAACTAGACGGAGATTTTGGAAACTCCAATCACCATTTTGTGCAGTTCCACCAAAATTGAGAGATGTTGCCCACGTGACATTTTAGTTGAACTGCACAAGACACTCATTCCAAAAAAAGTGTTTTGTGCAGTTCACCAAAAGGTCACAATAGCAACAAGGTGAAATGGATATCCCTATCTGCACAAAAAGATAGAAAGTAAACAGTTGCTGGTCAATAAGAATATACGAAACATATACAAAATGAAAAGAAGCATCTTAATTATGTTCATGGCAATCACGCAAGGACAGTAGAAATTTTAAAACGTCAGCAATGCTTCATGTTACCAGAAGCATTACGATCAACAATGAGATTCCTCAAATATGGGATTACTTTAATGGTGGCATTGCTTGTTTACCAGACACAGTAAATCAACAGCAGCTAAAGAGTTGGTTTAAGGGCATGGGACCGTGGGGACACCAGGACACTCAGCAGCGTAAAGGAGCAACTTACTTATCATACTGGGGAAAACAGCAGGAGTGCCATTTGTAACACAGTTTAATTGCATCTTATCACTGGAGGCATTAGATTAACAATAACACTGGTTAGACATGTCCCTAAGGTAACAGTGTGATCGCTTCATTTTACATGAAGCCCTTACATTAACAACAGCAAAAGGTTGGTATAAGGACATGCGACAGTGGACGCATCAGCACAATGTACCTACAAGGAGGCATAAAGTGGTGATGCCGAGTTTGTTCATGCTATGTGAGGGCAGCAAACCTAATCCTGGAGACCTTGTACTATGTGAGGGCAGCAAATCTAATCCTGGAGACCTTTTACTATGTGAGGGCAGCAAATCTAATCCTGGAGACCTTTTACTATGTGAGGGCAGCAAATCTAATCCTGAGACCTTTTACTATGTGAGGGCAGCAAATCTAATCCTGAGACCTTTTACTATGTGAGGGCAGCAAATCTAATCCTGGAGACCTTTTACTATGTGATGGCAGCAAATCTAATCCTGGACATACTCTGTTGACTTGTCCACCAGCCGCCACTTCCTATCCTTTTTTCAACCAATAATAGATCTGTTCCTTATCCAGTTTGTACTGCGTTTTCCCATTATTTCCCTTTTCAGCCAAGAGACCGGTTGGGTATCCGGTCTCTACTACTTTCACCATATTATTTCCTCTTTGAATCAAGTCCTAGATTCATGCTACAACTTTCCCCCCTTTCTTCGTTGTTTGAACAAAGCCCTAGATTCGAATGCATGAAGTAGCTTTACCTCTAATAATACTAAAAATTTAGGTGGCTTTGGAAGAGCTGATGGGAGTAGAAAAAGATGCACATGCAGACACGTGGGGAGCTGGGGCAGTAGAGCAAGGCCGCTTTCGAAGAACTTATACCTGAGGGTCGCCGGGATGTCGGCGGCGGCAGGTCGGATCTGCGGACAATACGGCAGGGAGGAAGAAGGGTCGGAGGACCTCCCGAGCCGGCGCTGTGTCGGAGAGAACGGCACGGGCAGAGGATCGGGCCCCTCCGGCAGCTGTGGGTTTCCTCCCTCGGCGGCGATGACCGCGTGAACGATGCACCTTTTAGTCCTCTACACACACCGGCCGAAGGGATCCGGCCGGATCTGTGACCAGCGGTGAGCAGAGAGAAAATGTCGCTACCGCTGTCTTGTTTATATCTGGAGAGGATGAGAGAATGAAGAGAGCAACCCTAGTAAAGCAAGCGCTCAGGCCCCTGCGTCCATATATAGTGGAGTGATTATCTTTTTTCTCTCCACAACAAGCGTTTCAATTTGTGTACGTGGCATTAAAGAAAAGAAACTCTCTATTTAAGGTGACTACTATAGGACTCCTACTTACTACTACTAGTAGTAATACAGTATTGTTCACTTGTGCTCCCCGCCCCTCCATTCATTGAACAACCCCGCGGGTGAATAAACATACAGTACTTACTGTATTTATATAGAACGAACAAGCTCGAACTATTTTCGCGTAGTTAAAAGTTGAGGGCGGGGCTTTTCCCGGGCAGTACGTGCGGTAGTTTTTGGGTAGGCGGTTTGACAGAGAGGCGAGGAGGTTGAGCGAGTGGGGCTGTGCGATTTGACGGTGCGTTACTCCTGGAGAGACTTGTGATATGACCACTCACTATAGTCATGAATTACTAGCGCTTCGACCGGGGTGATGCACCCCTTCCGTTCCGTGCTCTAATCTGGTGCATGACACGTCGACCCGGATGCTGGCTCTCCCACATGTCGGAGTAGTAAGAAGGAGCAAAGAATGATGCGGTATATACACGAGCATCCGGGCTGCGCTTGGCTCTTCGCCTCTTCAGGAAGTCGAACAATGATGGAGTACTACTGCACTGGAGGAGTACTACAGTACGCTTCTGGCCATCTGACACCGATTGAACTGCTGCATGTCCACCACGTGCAGGAGGGAGAGCGTGTAGCGAAAGCTTCTCCTAGTCTTGCCAGCCACCACGCTCATGGGCGAGGGAGGGACGCTCCTGCCTTTGCGTGTATGACAGGTGGGCCCGACAGGTGTGTGGCCAACCTGTCATACAGCCAAAGGCAGGTGCAGTTAAGTCGGGGAGGGAGAGGATAATCAAACTTCTCGTTGATGTACGAGTTGACGCGACACATCAAAGCACTGCACTCGATATATTTCAATAATTTGCGTTTACCGATGCATTAATTACAACGCATGCATGCATGCCGTGACTCTCCTTTTGATACTTGCATGTGTTGATTTAATGCACCTTGAAGTAGTATAAAATATGTGACGGTAAAGCTTTGTAATACCCCGGCCCAAGTCGAGAGATGGTTGTGCACGAGGAGGGCGAGATCACCGATACGTCACTTACCACAAGCTCGCCGATCACCAGAGCGTGTGTCCGCTCGCGCCCTGCAAATGCCCCGTGCCCGTCTGCGGCTATGAAGGCCCGCCGCCGGCGCTCTACCACCACATCAGCACCGCGCATCCCATGCCCGTGCACAGGATCTAGTACGGCAAGGTGCTCCAGCTGCAAGTGCCACTGTCGGAGCCACGGCTCTTGCTGTTCGCGGAGGAGGACCGCCACGCGTTTTTCTTGGTCGGCGGCGTGCTCGACATCGGCGCGCCTATCGTCGTGTCGGTCGTCTGCATCAGAGCGGGGGCGTCCCCACTGCCACACTACGTGGCCATGCTATGGGCGAACGGCCCGCCGGGGGAGCCCAAAGGCACGACCGACGCCGTCAAGGTGGAAATGGAGGTGACAAGCAGCAAGGATCCCGGCGACGTCGACGTGCAGGAGCTGACCTTCTTGACAGTTCCGCCCAAGCTGCTGGCCGGGGCTAAGCTTGTGTCCCTCCACATTCAGATTGAGAGGCTCACGTCCTAAATGTTTCTATAGTGCCTTCTGTTTATCTTAGTAATATACTAATATAGGGATTACTTGGTCTACTTTAGCTTAAGAAATGGTGGGTTTTGGTGGCAATAAAAAATTATGTTTATCAATGCATTAATTGCAATGCATGCATGCATAAAGTACATGCATTGGTCAATTTTCTCTTAATACTTGCATGCAATGATTTAATGCACCTTGGAATCTGAACATGTGTTGGGGAACAACCAAATTGAGCCTTATAAAATGGAAAAACTAAAATTTTGAGATAAGCCCTATAAAACCGGAAAGGAGAGAGTAGAAAAAGAAGTACTCCATCCGGGAATAGTGCCGCACTTCGAAACTTGAACCGTCAATAAATTTTGAGCTTGCGTCTCGTCACATTCCAAATTACTCCATGCTATATTGAATTGCAAACCTGTTCACACCGATCACAACCTAAACGGTTTCCCACTTAGGAGCGTATTAGTACTCGGTTATAAATACTAGTATGCCAAGATGACTGCGCATTCCTCCTCAACTCCTCATCCACAAAAACAAACAAGCCATTCAGCATCCTTCCCTTGCGTCTGCCATGGCCAGCGTGAGTTCTGGGTCGAGAGATTGCCACCAGGGAGAGGCGAGCATGGAAGCGGAAGCACGAGAGATGTCCCGCCTCGCTGCGAGAGCAGCCGACATGTCCCGCCGCGGAAGTAGCAGCCCAAAGGTCCCGCCGCGCCGCTGAAGCAGCACGGAGGTCCCGCCGCATCGTCGATGCAGCAGACTGGTCCGGCCGCGCCACGAAAGCAGCAGAGATGTCCCGCCGCGCCACGAATGCGGCAGAGATGTCCCGCCGCACCACGGCGGCCTGGGAAAATTTCTCGCGTGCAGGCGACGACTGTTACAGGCACATGCATGCGATCGTCCATGGCCAGATGGATCAGATCTCCCGTTTTGCGAGGTTGCAGGACGACATGAAAGCCTCGTTTAAATAGGCTATCGCGCACTAAGGGAGGGCAATGAGAGGCTCCGGGCCGAGCGCGACCTGCTGAGGGAGAAGATCGTCCGAAGTGCAGACCAGCAGGAGGAGACCAGTGCCTTGTTGAAGAGGACCGGCGTCATCGTCAAGAAACTTATGGACGAGAATGACATGCTCCGCAACGAGCGCCAAAGGCTGGTGGAGGAATCCGTGGATGTTCTCAAGCAGCGTCTTGAGGACACGAAAGAGCTCATCGCCGCTCGCCGCGGAGACTAGTTCCCGCGGCCTGCAGCAACGCATCAAGAAAGTAGAGATCAGCGAGCCAGATCCTTGTCTTCCTTCTTCTTTTGCCCTTGTGTATTTCGGGCGTAGCCGCATGTGGCTTTTTTAATTATCTTTCTAATTATGTAAGACAATTAATCGTCCTTATCTTTCTGTGGAAGATCAATGTTGCGAGGCTGGGATGAAGAAAACTCTTGCTGTGGCGACCCTGGCGTTGCTGTTCTTCTAGTTGCTGCTGGGCTTCCTTCAGTTTCCTGGTTTCTTTTGATGTAATAATCGGTTTAGGATGTGGATTGTGTCGTCGGTTGTAATGTTGGGTTCTAGCGCGGATGTTTGGCCTTTGTTGGCCTCTTGGGATGTTGCGATTTCAATCTGGTAGCTTTTAGTCCTTCGTGTTAGGCTGGAGTTGTGCTGAACTTCTTGTGAATTGTGGTGGTTTTCAGTAATGAAAATCGGAAGGGACAAGCCCTTCTTTGATCAAAAAAAATTAATCGTCCTTATATATTCATCAGTCTTGCTATAAGTCGCAGTAGATGCTATATAGGTCCGTCGGATCTTACATCAAGATCCGTGCTTTCAGATTTTCTTTTTTCTCTCTTAAATCTCAGTCGAGTGAGACATAGCCACGCCATTAAACAGAGGCTCGGGCGCCATTAATGGAGACCTTGGGAGAGAGGTGGACGGCAGATGGAGGTCAAAGGGCTCTCCTCCCGATAAGCACGCGCAGGGGTCTGATCGCACGCCTCTCGTACTACTCAAATAGCTACCCTGCACGGCGCCTCCTAGCTAATAAAAAATGGGGACGCGTGGCGGCACGTAAATGGTACTAGTAAGTAGAACGCCCACGGTTTCAACAATACTTGTGTTTCCGATTGTAACGTGACAGCACTTGTTCCAAAATGACTTTGTTGATTGTTAATGTGTGCGCCTTCGCAAATCGGACTGCAAATTTACCACAGCATGTTGGTGCCATGTCATGGCACCAAGCCAAGTTTCATTATTTTCATGCGTGTTTTGGATTTACAGGAATTAAAAAACTAAGTTTCTCAATGTTTCCAACCCAGCCACGACGCCCAGAATTTTGAATTTCATTCCCATTTCTTGCATGTAACCTAGAAATTTACCCGAGGACACACATGTGATTTTTCAACCAACTTTGGTGCACTGGAACATGTGCTTGTATTTCAAATTTGAATTATGCACACAAAGGTGACACGTTCCCTCCCAGAACCACGAGCCTTCTTGAGAGAAGCTCCGATTTGCAAGAAGCTTATACCAAAATTTGTTCCTATTCGGCCAATTTTTTTACCACGGCATGGTACTACCATCACATGACACCATGCCAAGTTTCATGATTTTAAAACCAAGTTTCTCAATGTTCTCGACCGAGCCACGATGCCCAGATGTTTGAATTTGATTCTCATTTTTTGCATGGGACCTAGAAATTCACCCGAGGACACAAATGTGATTTTTCAACCAACTTTGGTGCACGGGAGCATGTGCTTGTAGTTCAAATTTGAATTATGCACATTAAATGACCAAAAACTCAATTAATGTGTAAATAAGGCCAAACGAAGCCGGAATAATTCCAAAATTTAACAGGGCACTCATGTAGTTCTATGTTGCCTTTGTAAATAAACTCAAGGGGGACAACGTATATCGTTTCGCACTCAAAGGTGGCACGTTCCCTCTCAGAACCACGAGCCTTCTTGAGAGAAGCTTGGGTTTGCAAGAAGCTTATACCAAAATCTGTTCCTATTCGGCCAATTTTTTTACCACAACATGGTAGTACCATGACATGACATCCACGCCAAGTTTCATGATTTTCAGACGTGTTTTGGATTTACAAGAATTTTAAAACCAAGTTTCTCAATGTTCTCGGCCGAGCCACGATGCCCAGATGTTTGAATTTGATTCTCATTTCTTGCATGGGACCTAGAAATTCACCCGAGGACACAAATGTGATTTTTCAACCAACTTTGGTGCACGAGAGCATGTGCTTGTAGTTCAAATTTGACTTATGCACATTAAATGACCAGAAACTCAATTAATGTATAAAAACGACAAACGAACCCGGAATAATTCCAAAATTTAACAGGGCACTAATGTAGTTCTATGTTGCCTTTGTTAAACTCAAAGGGGGGGCAGCGTATATCGTTTCACACTCAAAGGTGGCACGTTCCCTCTTAGAACCACGAGCTTCCAAATCGGCCCAATTTTTTACCACAACATGTTAGTGCCATGACATGACACCATGCCAAGTTTCATGATTTCCAGGCGAGTTTTGGATTTACATGAATTTAAAATCAAAGTTTCTCGATGTTCTCGGCCGAGTCATGACGCCCAGATGTTTGAATTTCATTCTCATTTCTTCCATGGGACCTAGAAATTCAACCAAGGACACACATGTGATTTTTCAACCCACTTTGGTGCACCGGAGCATGTGCATGCAATTCATATTTAGATTATGCACATTAAAAGTCCAGAAACTCAATTAATGTATAAAAAGGCCAAATGAACCCGAAATAATTCCAAAATTTAACAGGGCACTCATATAGTTCTATGTTGCCTCTGTAAATAAAATCAGGGGGAGGCAGCGTATATCGTTTCGCACACAAAGGTGACACGTTCCCTCTCGGAACCACGAGGCTTGTTGAGAGAATCTCCGGTTTTCCAAGAGGCTTATACGAAAACTTGTCCCAATTCAGCCAAAAATTATACGTATGAAAACAGGGTTTAGATTATCCCAAACATCTCGCTACCTAGACCAATAATGTACTATGATTTGAATTCAACATAAAATGGATACAAATATTTGAATTGGAGAGCGTATGGTACATGTAGTTCATAGTGAAATATGATTACTGCTATATGTATGTTTTTTGTTATCAAGATAATATTTAAATTATTGTATAACTTGACAACAATCGTATTCAAATAAGGAAAATTGATTCAAATTTAGTCCATATGGTAGACGACAATATATATGTTCACATGGTGGAGTAAAATGTTCATATATGATGGAAGATCAAAATGTACGACTACATCAATTATAAACCGCAAGGTCACCTAACGATATATTCGAATTCAACATAACGTGGATTCAAAAATTGAAATTCGAGATCATGGCATCTGTAATCATATAAAAAGGGACATTACTCTTTCTTTGGTGGGAATTGATTTGTTTTTTGTTCTTGTTGAGGGAAGTGCGAATCGATTTGGTACTGTGCAGGGTAATCTTGTTCTCCCGATTTTTTTTACATTTTTCTTGTAGTTTTTTCAATGGCATCTATAGCAATATAGTAAAAGGGGACATGACTCTCTTGTGTCTTGTATGAATTGTTTTTTTACACGTTAAGTTTGTTCTGCCGAACAAGGAATCCGCACCTTGTTATCCCGAAATTTTCAAGCTCGAGTATCTTTTGTCTCACCTGCTTTGAAACTCCCGCTTCTTCAACCCGCGCCGCGCCTTGTTATCCCGAAATTTGGACGCGCGCGAGAACTCCCTCCTCATCCGAAATCGCTCCCGCAGCCCAGACACGCGAAATCCCCCTTCTACCCCTCAGCCGGAAATGAAGCTCCACGTCGCGGTGTCAAAACCGGTGGGGGTACGCTGGTAACTTACCCTACATTTCGGACAAGCGCGTCCCTAAGCTTGGCTCCCCCTCCCCCTTCGCCCCCCCATTCGTACACCGAGGCCGCCAAAACCCGCGAAACCCCACGCTCCTCCGTCGGCCTCCCGACCGCCGCCCAGCCGGAGACTCTTCCCCGACTACGTCGTCCACCGCAACAGCTCGCCGTCCCTCATCCACCGCACCGGACGAGGATCCGTTGTCGATCTCGTCGTCCCGCCGGATCAGCCGCCCCGTCCTCCACCTCCAAGGAGCTGCCCCGACGTTCGCCTCGTCTATCGCGCCACCTCAATCCCCACAGCGCCGTCTTGACCTGCCCCACCGGAACCGCAGCACCCTCACCAATTCCTCCGATGAAGCCGAGGCCAACTCGGCGCAACCAAGGAGGTTCTGCACTCACCGCTGCATTTTATCTTTTATTCGATCTCACGGGGCTGCCGGTGCTCGATACCGAGCAGACATGGCGTGTCTCCATCGACGGCGCCGTCGCCGGCCACATCATCCACGGCGTCTCTCCCCCATGTCGTTGCTTCCTCGGCGGCGACTTCCACAACGGCACTAGCTGCAGCTGCTCCGGCTCTCGCTCGCGCTGCGGCTCTGTTCTTGCTGTCGGTCGCGCTGCTGCACTGCTCCTGCTTTCGTTCGTGCCGCTGCTCTGCTCTTGCTCTCGCTTGCGCTGCTGCTGCTGCTGCACGACCTCCGGCAGCTACAGGAGTTGCTGCTTTAGCACTCGCTCGCGGTGCTACTGCACGACTTGCTCTCTGCTAGTGCGTTCCCTGCTCGAGCGTCTGCTGATTTAGATCACTGCTTCTCTGCTACTAGTGCTCGAACGCCCTAAACATCTATTGCAATGCTCTGTTACTAGTTCAATCAGTTTCGACAGTAAAATTCAGTTTCGACTGTGAAGTTCATTTTCTTCAGTTAAGTTCAGAGTGAACAGTACTTACAGCATCTGTCGGAGCGGCCGTGGCGCGGCTGATGCGTTTTACATCTAGCACTTTTTGGTGATGTATTTTACATCATCTATTGCAGATGATATTAGGGTCCCACTTCAGATTAACGTTGTCTGTCTTGTCATGCTTCAGCCTCGTCGCCGTACACCTTAGCGGAGCTGCTCCAACGACGGAACCGTCCATCACAGCGGAGCAGTACCCTCGGCGCCGTTTCCAGAGGCCTCGGATCTTCTTCCCCGCCTCCGACAGTCACACCAGCATCATCACCATCCTCCACGTCCAACCCAATGATGCTGAGGTCCACAAGGCTATGCCAAAGAGGTTGTACACTCGTCGCATCACTTTGTTTCTCCATTCCTCTGTTCTTCCAATTCATGTGAGCCAAACACACAGGTTGACTGAAATCCTATGTTTCCAAATGCTCTGTTTTGCACGTGCATTCCTATCCTATTCCTGTGTTTTTCCTGTCCCTGCGTTTATAGAATCCTCCAATTCTAAGGAGCCCTTACAGATTTACTTCATTTTCAGATAGGCGTCAAAGAAAACTCTGTGTGTTATGTCCTGCTCCTGCCGTGCCGTCATCCACCCCACCTGAGGTGCACCATCGACAGAAGCGTTCACTGCAGCAGAGATCCCCCCTGCAGACTTCCTTTCGCCGCCTCAGATCATCTTCCCCGTTGCCGGCAGCCACGCCAACCGCATTACCATCACCGACTGAGCAGATGAACCTGAGGACTACACAGTTCCGGAAGAGAGGTCGCAGTCTTTCGTGTTTGCTTACGTTATACATCGGTTATTATTACCTGCTACTTTATCGTTCAATCTTGAGTTTTGAATTGCCCATGGGTCTCATATCGAGCCAGCAACGAATAGTATCTGTCTACTATCTGGTTCATCTGGGGTCTTCTATGTGGTTCATGTTGGGTGGGCAACAAACAATAGATGATCCATTGTCTATCTTTTTAAACTGAAGCTATAATCTACCTGGTATCATTAGTTTTGGATCCATCCACTCGTTTGCTACCATCAGTCTTGATTTTTGCATGCACCCCTTAGGCCTTACAAAATCTAACTATTTTTTTATTATGCATGTCAGATATTGTACACAATCGTACTGAACATGTAGAGAAAAAGAGAAGACCGTTGCGTGCGAATATAATGTCATGCAGACGCCGCTCCATGGTGGGCGAAGTGCCCCCCCTCCTGCATTTCCAGATTGTATTCCAGAGGAAGATAACTGTTCAGATGGAGATTCAGAAGGAGCCGACCACGCCTGTTTACCACCTGAGGTGTTTGCTCTAACCTGGCATGCTGATGTTGGTCATATCATGCATATGGCGCCTTGCATTGCTTACATTATACATCTTATATGTCATCAGCTTAGTTTAGATTTGCTTTGTGTGAATGCCACCTGTTTGGTTTCTATATCATACTCCCACCATTCCTAAATATTTGTCTTTTTAGAGATTTCAACAAGTGACTACATACGGAACAAAATGAGTGAATCTACACTCTAAAATATGTCTTTATACATCCGTATGTGGTAGTCCATTTGAAATCTCTAAAAAGACAATTATTTAGGAACGGAGGGAGTATATGGGAATTATGCAATGCCATCTTCTTTAGCCAGGCATCATATACGTGAATCATGCAATGCCATCCTGTTTAGCCAGTCATCGTATATGTGAATTGTATCGTGCCATATTTTTTCCATAATGTATTCCATTTGTCAACAATGTTTATACATTCATCTACTCTTCCTGTGCATCAGCCATTTGAGTCGGTCATTGGAAAATCTGGAGTGAAAACAAGGTCTTCTGAGCAGTCAGTGCTACCTGTCGATGCAGATTTCTTGCTGGTTACAGATAGCTCCTCAGAGGAGGATTCAGAGAGAGATGACCAGTCGTATTCCCCTCCCCCCGAGGTGCATGCTCTAACTTGGCTGGGTTATATTGCTCATATCTTGCATATCTTGCATTGCCATGCCATCTGCTTAGATTAGACATGCTTTGTGTGAATGCCTCCTGTTTGCTTTCTATATCAGATATGTGAATTATGCAATGCCATGTTTTTCAGCCAGTTATCATATATGTGAATTATGCACCGCCATGGAGCCAGGCATCATATATGTGAATTATCTCATGCCATCTTTTTTTCATTACGTATTCCATTTGTCGACAATCTGTGTATATTGAACTACTCTTCATGTGTATCAGCCATTTGAGCCGGTTATGGAAAAATCTGGAGTGAAAACAAGGTCTTCAGAGCAGGCAATGGTACCTGTTGAAGCATATATCTCGATGGTTACAGGGAGCTCCTCAGAGGAGGATTCAGAGACAGATGACCAGTCCTATATCCCACCTGAGGTGTATGCTCTAAGTTGCAATATTTATATTTCTCATATGATGCATATGGTGTCTTGCATTGCTTAGTTTAGACATCATATGCACACTATTGAATTCTATCTGCTTAGTTTAGAGATCATACATGCGAGTGCCAGTTGCTTAGTATATGAATCAATTATGTCAATTATATCATGCCATCCTGTATACTTAGACAACATGTATGTGAATTATTTCATCCCAACCTATTTTAGAAAGACATCATATAGTTTTGTCATGTCATCCTGTTTAGGTACTCATCATATGTTGAATTATGCCATTATATCCTGTTAAGTTATCCATCATATATCTGAAACTGTGTCATGCTATCCTGTTTAGTTAGGCATCATATATGTGAAATTGTGTCATGCTGTCCTGTTTGGTTAGACAACATACATGTGAATTACCACATCTGTCTATCATACAATGTCTGTACGTTCAATTTCTTTTCTTGTTTATCAGCCATTTGAATTGGAGGGGGTGATGGCAGTATCTAAGGGAGCAAAAACCCGTTCTTCACAAAAGACAGTGCTACCCGTTGATGCAGATAGAACCATGGTTGTACTGGCCCACAAACTAGCCCCACCACACATAATCGAGACTCTTCCAGATTGCACACTTACACCGTTGGGCAGAGAACCAGCTACAACCCATCTAACCGCAACCCCAACGGATAGTAACCCACTTATAGTTGACAAAGCACCATGTCCACCACAGAGTACCCCCACACGAGCAGTTTGTAAAGCTACTGCAGTGCCCAAAGCACGAAGACCACCACAGCTAACCCAAACTCCACGTTTAAAGCAGAAGAGCAACTGTTCTCAGGTCAGATTCCGTAGCTATGGTCCATACTCCTTTGCTGTTGCATCACTGTATTTACTCATACCAACTACTTTCGAATTTGAAGGATCCGATTGAAACTCCAATGGCGCAACAGGTATGTTTTAAACCTATTTCTTTAACTAGATTGTTCTTCTAACTTCTTGCTCTATGTTGATTTCAGTTTAAGTTGCATAAACAGTTATGTTCTCATGTGATGCACATTACAAGTGCTGCCAATGCTGTGTAGTTTCTCACACTTATATTCTGTCTATGCTGCTGTGTCTTAAAAATATATGAGTTGAACTGTGTCTCTATCTTGATTAGGGAACATAAACTAGAATGATATGGACAATACAGTGACCATAGTACATAGATATATGTTTGTTTCATGTTGTTATCCTGTCCACCTTACTACTGAACCGGTTTACCAAAATGAGTTTCGTATACTACAAGCTAAACCTGTGATGTGTCTGCTTGTTTCTCTTGTAGTATGCAAACAGAATATTGGAGAAGAGCACCCCACTATGCAATGGTAGAGAAAGTAATGCAGATAAGGTTCAAGATAGTGAGACAACCCTGTTAGTCTCCAAGAAAGGTGATAAAAACGATCTTGTAGACAGTGAGAAAACCCCACAGTCCTGCGTTGATGTAGTGTTCGAGTTACTGGCCAGTACCGCTGGCACAAGCTCTTCCAACTCGCTGCCTGAATCACTTCGGCTTCTTCAGTCTCAGCTACAAGCTGAAAGGCATCAGTCAGCTGTGCTGCGGCAAGAAGCCGAAGGACTGAGGAAGTCCCTGCAGAATTCAGATGCGTACTTTCTTGTGCAACAGCAAGCGCTGGAGGATTTAAGCGCCAAACAAGAGAAAGTTAATAAGCTTGCTAAGCATCTTGCCAGCATTATGGGTACCCAGGATATTGTTTCTTGAGCTCTTCTGAAGTTGTTTCAGTTCTGGACTTGTTTTGCTGCGGCGTTTATATGCTGGTGTGTTCCCTATATTTGCACTGGTGGCGAACTTTGATGCCCAGTGGATGTAATATGTGTAATAGCCGTGATAGCCTAGCATAAGTTGCTCGCTTATTTATTTCCTTGTTTTGTTTATTTGTTTGCTTGTAGTCAGTGCAGTTCTTTTTCCGCAGTTTGCTAGTGGCTGCAATAACCTATTTTTAAAACTAGGCCACAATAACCATGGGCTAATATTTACTGTAGGGACACTGGGCCTCCTACGGGCTATAGAAACAGTGGGCCTTCTATGGGCTGTAGAAACAGTAGGCCTTCTACGGGCCGTAGAAACAATGGGCCTTCTATGGGCCGTAGAAACAATGGGCCTTCTATGGGTCGTATCATCAATGGGCCTTATACGGGTCATATGATCAATTGGCCAAACATGGGCCAATAACAAGCCTCATTAAAGCCGTAAACGGGCTAGAGTTGGAATCGTCCGCTCATGGGCCGACCATAACGGGCCATCATTAATAGGCTGTATTTGATGACGCTATGAAAACGGCCCAATGAATTAACGGACCACAAACGGGCCGACTGTAACCACGGGCTGAATTTGGCCCACAAGCAGAAAATGACAGTAACGGGCTGTAAGTAAACGAATGCTGGAAATGAACCCAAGAATAAATGGGCTCTGAGAAGGATGAAAGATAACATGGGCTGGAAACGGCACAACGGAATAACGGGCCGTTAATGGGTATAAAGTGATACACTGTTCATTACGGGCCAGTTTCACCACGGGCTGTTAATGGGTGTAAAGTGATACACTGTTCATTACGGGCCAGTTTCACCACGGGCCGTTAGTAGGCCAAGAGTTACATAGGGCCTCATATGGGCCGAAAGACGTCATGGGCCATACATGGGCCAGAAATGAAAACGGGCTGGAATCATATTGGATGGCCCGGATGACGCTACTGGGCCTAATTTGGATAGGGCGTAACGGGCCTTGGGTTAGCGGGCTGTAAATGGGCTATATTCGAACAGGTCGTTAACAGGCTTTCCATGGGCCGGCCTGCTAGCTTTTGACCAAGTCAAATGGGCCGGCCTTTTCACAGGAATGGGCCTCTGTTGGGCCGTGCCACGTGTCGACGTATCATAGGCGCCTTCCGTCCAACGAGTGGTTGACATCTGTCCCAACGATGAGCCGACACGTGTTTCCTCCAGCCAATGATGATTTTACACGTGGAAAATCCTCATTGGTCGGGGTTGTTAACGGGTTATCGGATCCAAAACCTGACCCGATAGCTTAACGGCGTTCCTTTACGGTGGATGCCATGTGTCGGTCACCCTTGACGAAAGCACTTCTGTGACGCGCGATTTATCGTCATGGAAGTGACACTTCCGTGATGATAATTTTGGTAATGTCATGGAACACTTCTACGACAGCACAGGTATGACTATCTTGATTCTGTCATAAATTTTTCATGGATGTACATGCATGACAAAAAAGCGACCTACTGTGACAAACACGTATCATCATGGAAGTGTTTTTTTTGTAGTGCTTCCAAGATCCGCCAGAGAGCCCCGCCAACCGCGCCATCGACAACAGATACATGGTACCACTAATCCCTCAGGAGCAAGCTTACTCTAACTATGAGTCACAAATGAACCAGGCCGCGGCGCCGAACGGTGGCTCCGGCACGGCGATGCCCGCCCCGACAGGAGAGACCCGCTGGGGGCTGCATGGAAGGGGCCAGGAGTAGGGCCCCTCCCCGTGTCGCGAGGAGCAAGGCAACACCCGGAGGTAGGCCCTCTGCCGGGGTGGCGACCGCGACCCTTCCCCCGGCAGAGGACCCATGGTCGCCGAGGGCGCCGCTGGCATCCCCTCTGCCCTTGTTGGGTCGTCCCAGTTTCCGGTCGTCCCAGCGGTGGTAGGGGTGGCGCAAGGCAGGGCCCTCGCCTAGCGATATGAAGCAAGGCCGGTACCTGTGAAGCAAGGCCCAATGCGTGTGAAGATCGCCGCCCGTGACACTATCACGTAATAATGAGTGGGGCTATACATGCCAGGTAAACCGCAACAACAACATTGCCCTGACATGCATAAGCTCATGAAGACGTGTACTCAATTTAGCACGAAAGGATAAAAGCTGCGATTATTTACATGAGGGGCTCCCCTCTCAAAATGCTCTTACAGTCTTCTAGGGCCACGCCCAAGTTTTTACAGGGAAACAAGGAATCAGCCGGATACGTTGCTCGCCGCGTCCCCCATGTCATCATCAGATGCACCGCTCGCGTTGTTGTCGCCATCATTGGCGTTGCCTCCACCTTCGCCGGCATCGATGTTGCCGTCATCAACCATGTCGCCTACGTCCGTCGCAACCACAACCCCGTCATCGTCAGAAGCGAAGGCCCTAACCAGCGCATCCACGTGGTCTTCAACCCACCGCGCCAAGTCGCCCTGGATGGCTTCCGGCACGGGAGCGATAGCGGCGTCAAAATCAAAGTCAAGATCAATGTTTCGGAGGTGGCTGAAGACGCGGGAGAATGCGCGCCCAAGCAGATTGTGGCTTCTCTCTTCCACAAGCTGGTGAGCCCTGTTAGACCGGGCTACCAGGCGCATCACCACATTGGTGAAGAAGGTCAAATGACTGGCGTAGTGATCCGAGTGGGGGCGGTGCATTCTCGTCGCAGATGAAGCCCAGGGCGGCATTAGCCCTGCTCCGGAGACCCTGGAGCATGGGGGCGTGCTCGCGCTCCAGCGTCCGCCGTTGAAGCACCTCCTCCCTGTTTTGTTGCGTGATGGCCTCGGCATCATCAACCCGCCTCCGAAGAGAGAGCAGCTCGGCGCGAGCGGAGGCCAAGTCCACCTGCGTCGTGACCAGGGCGGTAGCCGTGGCCTCCTCACGCCTCTCCGCCTCATCCGACCTGGGCCAGGGAGCGGCGGTCCTGCCCGCTACCCCAGTTCCGCAAGCTTCAGCTCCAAGACACGCTAACCTTCAAGATCCGTGCGAACCTCGGCCACCTGGCAGCTGACTTCCTTCTAGACTCGGGCCTCGCGAGCCCCAACGGCATCCTCCGCTTGGGCAACCTGATGCTCCCTCGTCTCCAGTTGCTCGAGCTCGAGGCTGCACTCCACGGCTTCCAGAGCCAACGCCTCCTCGCGCTTCCGGACCTCATCTTCCTCGGCAGGCGTCCCCCTTAGTGCCACAAGGGCGGCCTGGCGCGCCTCCACTTGCTGCTCGAGGGACGCACTCCAAGCATGGAGCTCCCACACGCGCTTCTCCGCAGCCTCGCGACGGCAGTCAGCTTCACGAGCCTCCTCTAGAGCCTGGGAGCAGGCCTCACAGGAGGCCGCGAGGGAGGCCTTGGCCTTCACGTTCTCTAGCTCGCGCTGGTGACGCCCGAGGTTGATGGCCACTTTCAGCTTGTGCCACTCCTCCGCCAACCGAAGACCCATCGGCCTCAAGGCACGCGTCAACACCCTCAAGTTCTTCGCCGAGACTGTTCATCATGTTCGTCGCCTCCTAGAAAGCTCATGGCGAATGACGCTCGGCCCGCGCTTGAACTCGAGCGCACGGACCATTTCGCCCTCCGCCATGGGGCTGTGGGTGGCGCCCGGCGCAGCGCGCCCCCTCTGAGTAGGGGGCTGGGGGTTGGCGTAGCCTCGGGTGCCAGCCAGCCCTCACGAGGGGCCCGAGCCGAGCAAGGCCCGCTGCTTGAAGAAGACCCCAGGGTCGAGGCCAACCAGCTGCCAACCGAGAACAAGGGGAGCCCTTGGCATGCCTACTGACCCCGCATCACGGGCGGCACCCGAACCCGCGGCGCTGGAGCTTGGCGGGTGCGGCAGGACGAGACAGAGCTGCTTCTCAGGAGATTTCACAGCCCCCGCAAAAGGAGTCCTGAGGGAACAATCGTCAGGAAGGGAAGACGGCTCATAGAAGATCACCGAAATAAGGTACTTACTCGTCGACAGCGATGTACTTTCGTCACTTCAACGGCCCAAGGATACCACTGCCGCTCGGAGATCCTTTCCTTTTGTGAAGCTCCTCGAAGTCCATGCCAAGCCGACCGAAGCGCTGAACATGGCAGCCAGTGCGGGGTGAAGCCGGAGAAGTGCTCAGGAGAACGACTTCAGTGGTGCCCGGCTGCGGAGAACAGTCGGGCGCCGTTTCACCGCAACTGCATCGCCTCGGCAACCGGTGTTCCAGAATCATGGGATCCTGAGGACGACGCCTCGGGAGCCCCGGGCGGCGTCCGTACCTCAGCACTCGTGCCGCCAGTCTCCGATGGCGCTCGTCCCCCTGCACCCACATTCGGGGCGAGCCCGGCGTCAGCGACGGAGAGGGGAACCACGCTGGCAGGGTTCTCGCGGGACCCCACCAGGCCGTCCGGACGCAGCCCCCACTCATCAAAGGGAGGCATGCTCTTCACGAATTTAACCTTGTTCCTGCAGCGGTACAACAGACAATTCTTCCCAGGCAAATCGTCCAGCAAAGGGACACCTTTCAGGACCTTGAGCACCGTTTGTCGCGCCCCAAGGGGGAGCCCGGACTCCTGAAACCTCATGTGGTCCTGACTGCTGAGCAAGGTCCACATCGGGCGAGAATGGCGTTGAAGCGGAGCAACCCGGTGCCTGATAAACTCCCTCACCACCATCAGCGCGGTCACGCCATGGTCCTTCAGCATCCTTAGCCGGAACCATACAGGAGCAAGACAGGGGCTCACGAGCCTCTCATGGCCCCAGCCAGAGTGGAGAACGGCGGGCGCTGACGAGGTGTGGAGTAGGGGGCTGAGCACACCAACGTCGACAAATACCCACCGTGTATGAAACTCACTCATAGAGGGAGGAAGCTCGAAGTTGATCCCCGTGCCCGCCGTCGCGGCCACGGCCTGGAAACTCACGCACCCCGAGCTTTGCCGAGGATCGGTTAGATACAATGAGAAGAAATGGCGGAGAAGGGCCACAGAGGGAGCGATGCCCACCATGGCCTCGCACACAAAGGCGAAGATGGCAAGGAGAGTCACGGATTGGGGGTCAAGATGCAGCATATGGATCTGGTAGTGTTCAAGCACTGCATTGAAGAAGGCGGAGAAAGGGGGAATCAGGCCGGCCTAAAGGGCGTCGATGAAGATTGGGACCTCGGTGACCGTCCGAGCGATGCGAGCGTGAGACGCGGGCCAAGCCACCGTCTCCCCCCACTCGTTGAAGGTGGTGGCGAGCATTGGGCGCACCTTGTCCATGGCCTCATCGTTGAGCACCAAGGATCGGCCGACTACAGGCTTGGCGGCTGGAGGCGCACTTGGCGGAGACAGTGGCTTCTTCCCCTTGTCAGCTTGTTTCGGCATCATGGTGATGAAGTAGGTGGAGTGCAGGTCAGATTGGAGAGGAGGAGCAGAGTCTCAAGGAAGCAGAAGGACTGTGGAAGCAAGGCGTGGGCAATGGGAGAATAATTGTGTGTGTTGCGAGGGACGCATAGCCAGGCGAGTTCAAAGGCAGCGTGGGGAAGCGGAGATGCCCACGTCCAATCAACTGGCATGCGTCAACCGAGGCCGTGGGCTTTGGGGGCCTGCGGCGCTCCGCGCTTGACCCTTTGGCTTCGCCTCGAAGCCAAGCCCGAGCACGCCTTGGGCCCGGGGGCTACTGTCGGCATCCTGGGAACGGGGGTCCCTAGACTTGCCTGCCTGCGGCCCACAGCATGGCTGGGCTGGCAGGTCTGTACGGCCCATCTTCATCAACAAGGAAATCAAGAACACTCACGAGGGGCCAAGCCTCGTGAGGCGGATGACGCAAGACCTCCTCTAGAGTGGCCTCACCAGGCAGGCTCACAAGGGGCGGAGAGATCAAGGTAGGGCAAACCTCGCAAGGTCCTCGTGACATGATCCATGACGATCGAGACCAGGCGGCCGCCAGCGTGTAGTGTCCTTGTTTCCTCTTTGGTGCCAAGGGGGAAAGCGCAGGCGCAGAGTACCGAGCCATCAGGCAAAGGTTTCCATATTGGTGCAACAAGACCAAGACCAGAAGGACGGCAGGACGGAGGTCTACATGGAGCCCAAGAAGGCTTCACCACCAGAGCCTTTGGCAGGCGAAGACCACCTTTTGTCAGGATAACTTGTACTAGCTGTCCCATTTCGAATTGGCTGTTGTTGGCTCTCTTCCCGCTCAATATTTGGGGAGAGGACGAGGGCCTATATAAGTAGAACTAGCCACCACAGTGAGGGGGGCCTGATCACAAGGAAGGGGACAAGAGACAAGTGAGGATCGGCCTCATCACAAGTCCGCAAAACACAAGAACTCCTCAACCTCAGGAGGCAGTTCTTCCCCTTGTAACTGTTCTTCATCAGCCCTAGAGGCAATCCACCACCACCACACTGGAGTAGGGTATTACACCACAACGGTGGCCCGAACCAGTATAAATCTTGTGTCTTTCTGTGTTGTGAGTTCATTGAGTTCATCTGCGAGATCTTAGAGAGCTTGGCCGTGGGTCGATAGGGAGAAAGCCTTTGCGCACACCCCAGTGTTCGAACCTCAAGGGTTTGCCGGAACCCGAGATCCGACACTGGTAAACGATTTGTGTGCTGACCGCCAGACCCGCTCTTCGCACAACCCCATGCCCGCCAACCGTAGAAGGGATCCCAGTGACCCCATAGGTGTTGTTTCCCACCGACAGTCACTGATCATAGTGTCACGTTAGCAGCATCCTGCAGTAGTGAGCAATAAGCCCTAAAGTAATCACGTTGATTCAATGTGTCTCCCGTTATCAAGTTGAATGGGGTTTTCTCAGGATTATCAAAGTAGTGTTTAATATTTTTCATATAACGAGCATTGAGGGTTTTAGGAGGTTCCCCATCTCCATGAGTAGCAAGTACAACTTTTTTTGGTATTTAGTGTTCCATATCCATAACTAAAGATAGGGAACAACTTAGAACAGAAAATAAAAACTACTTAGTGATAAAGCAAACAAGCACACACGAGAATATTCACCCCACGCTATTGCCCCCCGGCAATGGCACTAGAAAAAGGTCTTGATAACCCACAAGTATAGGGGATCATTTGTAGCCTTTTTTGATAAATAAGAGTGGCAAGTCCAACAAGGAGGTAAAGGTAGAACAAATATTCCCTGAAGTTCTATCGACCACTGATACAACTCTATGCACACCTGACGTTTGCTTTACCTAAAACAAGTATGAAACTATTTTGCAAGAATCAAACTATGAGTACTTTGTGAGAATAACACTATGAATAAATTGCAAGATAATAAAAGTAGATAGCTTTCGTCAACAAGAAAGTCATTTGTCCCTAGGCAATCGATAACTAGACCGGTAATCATTCATGCAATTTTATATGGGGGAGAGGCATGAGCTAACATACTTTCTCTACTTGGATCATATGCACTTATGATTAGAACTCTAGCAAGCATCCACAACTACTAAAGATCATTAAGGTCGTAAAACCCAACCATAGCATTAAGTATCAAGTCCTCTTTATCCCATACGCAATGACCCCCAAACTCGGGTTTGTGCTTCTGTCACTCACGCCACTGACCATAAGAGAACCATGAACATATTGCAACACCCTACAGCGAGGATCCCTCCATTTGGGCGACACGGAGGGCACCGCAGGACAGCACCATAATAAAATATACACTCATACCAACCAAGATCACGATTAACCAATAGGACAAAATGGATCTACTCAAACATCATAAGATAGCCATAGATCATTGGGAAATGATATATAGCATTGAGCACCATGTTTAAGTAGAGATTACAGCAGGGAGAAGTGGTGTTACAATGCTGCATAGAGGGGGAGAGAGTTGGTGTTGACGGTAGCAATATTGTCGATGTGGATCAACATCACGATCCCTGCCCTAGCGGCACTCCGGCGCCACCGGGAAAAGAGGGGGAGAGCCCCCCTCCTCCTTCTTCTTCTTCTTACTTGGCCTCCCCCTAGATGGGAGGAGAGTTCCCGTCTGGTCCATGGCCTCCATGGCGATGGAGGGGCGGGAGCCCCTCCAAGATTGGATCTCCCTCTCGGTTTCTCTTCTGTTTCACATTCCTGTTTTCTGGCCGAAAACCGTTTCTTATATTCCTAGAGATCCTCCGATTGCGCTGAGATTTTAACATGATTTTTTCTGGATATAAGCTTCCTTGCACCCGAAGTAGAGCTCCAACCAACATTCGAGGAGGGCACAACCCACCACCATGCGCCTGGGCTGCCTGGCGCGCCCAGGTGTCTTGTGGTGGTTGTGGGGCCCCATTTGCGTTGATTCCAACTCCCAAAAATCACATATATTCCAAAAAATCTTCGTAAACTTTTCTCGCGTTTGGACTTTGTTTGATATGGATATTCTGCGAAACAAAAAACATGCAACAAACAGGAACTGGCACTGGGCACTGGATCAATATGTTAGTCCAATAAATCATATAAAATGTTGCCAAAAATATGTGAAAGATGTATAATATTGGCATGAAACAATCAAAAATTATAGATACGACATAGACGTATCATGCCTCTCGGCGCCGTTGGATGGTGGTATGAGCGTCCTCTACCTGCCTTTCCTGCAAAACTTGCCTCTGATCCCGCTGGGTATGCAGATCTAAGGAAGCCATGGATGTGTCGTCGGCCTGCATGTTCTGCTAGTCTTGCTGCAAAGGTCAAGGGTGCTGTTGAGACTAATGCCAGGGAGGGGACTGCACCATTGGTGTAGCACCTGCCCCATGACCCTCAGCTTGTGCTGTAGGCGTCGCTGGCAGTTGCGACAAGGGCTCCGCCAACCGGGACATGTTCGCATCGGCAAACTCGATCAAGCTCCAAATGTTAGCCCTCCACTCGTCCATGTTGTTGGCCACTAGAGGACAATCCAGCTGCATCTATGCCCACGCCATCGTCTCCGTTGTTGTCTAGGGCATGTTAGAGCACGAGGAACGCGACATTGCTCGACTCCTCGTAGAGCCAGCAGGAGCAACATTGCGGTCCCGTTACCGAATCGTTTGAGCAGCAGTAGGCTGGCGCGGTGGGAGTGGCGCCTGGAGAACTTGAACTTGATCGACTAGCAATTTGCCATGTGGGAGCTGCTGTGGAGGCACAACAGTACTACTCGGTGTCTTGTCGTGCCCATCTTGCAACGAGCGCGACACGTGTTTCGATGTCATCTCCCCTGCGACTGTTGGGGTCAGTGCAGCGGGATGATCTTGGTTTGCGCTGGACCGGGCGATGTTACTCCGATGGTTGTGCTCATCATGGCGTGGGGGAGGCGGGAGTCGCACGTCTGCATCACCCACACCATTGGTGTGGTCGACGCTAGAGGGTCGTGGGAGCAGGTCGGCTCCAGTGTGCCCATTGTCCACCCCCGCCGTGGTGGGCACGATGACAACACCTCCTGTGCTAGTGTGCCCCCTGTGGCTTCCGCGCCACCGATCGGAGTGGCACCGCCTGCGTCATCCACACGTGAATATGGTGGGAATCTGGATGAGGAAGGTTTCGTTGTCATGGAGCCCTTTTTCTTGGGCGCCATGGGGTGATGAAGGTGATGCGGATCTTCACATAGCTAACGCGTTGCTCGCTGTTTTGGTTCACGCCAATGCAGTCCCCCTACCTGGCGCGCCAAAGATGTCGGTGTGGAGCCTAACTATGGGGCTGGGCAGCCCCTTTGCTGGTTCGGCAAGGAGTGGCGATCGACGCAAAGAGCAAGCACAACGAGGAGCACATGATTTTATGCAGGTTCAGGTCGCCCGGAGGCGTAAAACCCTACTCCTGCATTTGGGTGTATTGGTGGTGTTGAGCGCAAGTACACGGAGCGCTCCCTCCCCGGCAAGAAGTGGGAATAGACCAGCTACACGAGTGCCTATACGTGAGAGTTGCAAAGGTTCGAAACCCCTCTAATGTTGCCCCGATCCTCCTTTTATAGTTCAAGGGGTAACCAAAGTGGAAAAAAGGTCATTACACGGGTGATTAGATTGATACAGATCTATCATACCTAACTCTGGCAGTTAGCACAAAACGCATTAAATGTGCTGCTAGGTGTCAAATGGAAGTTGAAGCCCGGCAAGGCTGTCGCGCCGCTTAGCTAGCTACCTCCTATTAGCATGATACACCATTAGGATTGGTGTCAAAAAAAGTGTTTTACCCCCTCAGCAAGTTGACACGCACATGTTACGTCCACCTAAGCACCTACGGGCTTGACACCTCATTGATCTAGTGATCGGCTAACGAGAGAGGCGGACCGCTGGTGTTGGCGGGAAGCCCATGCCAGAGAGGGGGCGTTCCTGGGGCCGGACTTGCCGATTCGCCTGGCGCTTGGCTGTTTCCATTGATGTATTTGTAGCTTATCTCAGTGCTTGGTCTTCTTAATGCTCTCCTTGATCTCACGAAGTGCGGCTTCTCTGGCTTAGTCGCGTATGAAACTTGGTACTTGACACAAGGATTTGTAACGCGTCTGTGCATAAGTTAGGACGGTAAACACCCATGTTTGTTGCACGGACACCTGAGAAGTTATTTCTCTGCAACAAGGTATTAGGAGCATAGTAGTACGATAGTTTTGATAGTAGCGGTAGCGGTACTAGTAATAGTAAAAGTGATAGTAGCAGTTTTGTAGTAATTGGAACCCTAGTAACAACAATAGTAGTAACTTAGCAAAGACAATATGAGCAAAGCGTATGCATTGGGTCAACAATGGATATTTGAATGGATGATATTCATCATATAACGGTCACAACCTAGAGCGATACACAATAGCTCCAATTCATCAATTCAATGTAGGCATGTATTTCGTAAATAGTTGCTTATAATAAGAACTTGCATGCCATCTTTTGTCCTACCCTCTGGTGGCAGCGGGGTCCTTAAGGAAATCTAAGGGTAATTAAGGTCTCCTTTTCATAGAGAACCACATAAATCATTAACACATGGTGAATACATGAACTCCTCAAATTACAGTTGTCCCCGGAGAGTATCCCAATTATTGTCACCTTGGGGTCTTTGATTCAAAAAAATAACAATTGCATACAACTAGCATATTGGATCAAGAACTCAAATATATTGATGAAAACATAAAGGGTCCAGATCTGAAATCATGGCACTCAGGCCCTAGAGCATAGCAAAGCCATAGGCCCATAGCAACATCATCTCAGAACATAGTGGATACTAGGAATCAAGCCCTAACAAATTGACTCAATTACATGATAAATCTCATTCATCTCCATCACCGTTTAGCAAGCCTCTGAAGGAATTACTCAATCCCGGTGGTGAGCATCATGGGATTGGCGATGAAGGAGGGTTGATGATGACGACAGCAATGACCCCCCTCTCCGGAGCCCCGGATGGACTCCAGATCAGCCCTCTCGATGAAGAACAGGAGGTGGCGACGGCTCCATATCATAAAACATGATGAAGCTTCTTCTTTTTTTATCTTGGAAAGGCGGAATATATATGCTTGGAATTAGGTCAAATGGATGATCATGGGCCCACAAGATACAAGGGGACACCTTACTGCGTTGTGAGCAGCTTGTGGCCCCCTCTAGTGGATATTTGCACTAGTATTTTTATTTATTCAATAAAATATCTCTGCCAAGTTTCATCCAATTTCGAGAACTTTGATTTCTGCACAAAAAGAACACATTGGTAGTTCGGCTGAAAACAACATCAGCATGGGTTAGTTTCATTCAAATCATGCAAATTAGAATCCAAAACAAGAGCAAAAGTGTTTGGAAAAGTAGATACATTTGAGACGTATCAACATGCGCAAGGCGATCAGTCGAATGTGAGACCGGCCGGCAGGTAGGAATCATTAACGACCTATTATCATACCCCTAGTGCATTTTTTAGGCTAAACCCACTCCACTTTATTCATTGACAAGAATGATCATATGGATACAATTTAGGACTAGAGGTTGGAGGAGCCAAAGATGACACCCTCCTTGAAGACCTAGAGCGAGCCTAGTGAGCCTATGTGCCTCGAAGTTGGAATCTCTACTCTCATACACAAAAGAGCAAGAGAAAAAGCACTCGGAGAGGCTACAATTTCTTTTACAATGATGTCATGTAGTCCTCCAGATGCATACTTGATGTCATCAATAAGTTGCTTGCAATCCATAGCAATTACCTTATTGGAGATGTTCAAACTAGTTGCTAAAGCCAAAGCCTCAACATGCTAACACTTCTGCCATTGTCCGGTTAATAATTCCTGGTATCAAAGTTGAGGCACAAATAAATTTGCCATCAGAATCCTTGCAGATGGTCACCGGAGAACCATTGTGTGATGAGCAGGCAATCGCTCCATCAGCTCTTATCTTTGTTATACTAGCTTCGGGTGGGATTCAGCTCCAGGGTTGACTTGATTGAGGAGTTGCAACCATTTGTGGTGCTAGTTTGGGCTTACAAACCTGGACTTCATTGATGTACCTATTGATGAACTGGTTAGTTGCTTGTGGACTTTAGAAAAAATCTGCTCATGAGTGGCCTTCTGTTTTGCATGCCAAATCACCCATAGGGTAACTAACACGGTGATAGAATTACTACTCCCTCCTTCCATCTATATAGGGCCTAATGCACTTTTCGAGGCTAACTTTGACCAAATGTTAGAGCAATAATATATGACATGCAACTTACACAAAGCATACCGTCAAATTCGTATGTAAAAGGAGCTTCCGATGATATAGTTTTCACATTATACATCTCATGTACTTTTAATCTTGTCAATAGTCAAAGGCGATCTTAAAAAACGCATTAGGCCCTATATAGGTGGAAGGTTGGAGTATGTGGTAGAACATCCAAAAGAGTGAGGATCTAGCATTTTGCGTCTGGCTCCGTATTGCTCATGAGAATTTGCACCAGATCCTCGTCCTCAAGTGCCCATACACACTGTGCCATGTTACATTCCAAGAGTGAATGTCTCCATGAGTCTCCATTTCCACACATACCACAGTTAGTAACATGAGCCACTTTCCTTCAGTAAAGAACATTCACTGTCTGGATGGATTGATGTGCTAGTCTCCATAGACTTTTTTACTTTCAACAGAACCCTAACCCTCCACATATTGGTTCACAATTTTTGCTCAGTTTCTGAATTAGACGAGTTTTTACGCTTGTCCAGCCAGGCTCATATCGTAGATTTCTGTCCACTAGCATACGTTAGCCGGGCGCTCCAAGAATTCTTCATTTTTCTCATAGCTCCAAGACCAAAAGTCATCAAGTTTCTTTGTACTTAGGGGAATAGACGTGATGGCCTTGACGCCAGCAGTGATGAAAACTGCCTGCAAGTTCTCCTGGTCCCAAGAAACGTGATGCTGGACCAGAAGCTCACATTATCAATGTGGAGGATCCGCCGAAAGGCAAACATGGGGACACATGTTATGTTCGCGGGAGATCTAGTTGTCAGTCTAGATTTGCATGGTTTCACCATCGCCAATTTGCCTTACAAGCCCCTGGACCAAAGCGTCCCTACCATCCAATATAGTGTACCAAATTTGAGAGGGAGCCACTCCAAGTTGTGCCTGGAGAATGTCACTATTAGGAAAGTAACGAGCTTTAAGGATTCTGGCGCTTAATGAAGCTCGATCATTCAAGATTTGCCATGTCTAACATGCGATCAACGCAAGGTTTAACAACTCAATGTCTCTAAAGTCGAGCCCACCTAGATACTTTGGTCGTGTCATCACATCCGAGGAGACCCAGCTAGTCTTTCTTTCACCTTGTTTACTTCCCCACCAGAATTTCCTAATGAGTGTGTTGATGTGTTGGTAGAGTCCACGGGGTAACTTGAAGCACGACATGGAATAAATTGGTACGACGTGGACAACTGATCTTATGAGTACTTCCTTGCCCTAGCAGACAACAATTTCTTTATCCAGCCCTCAATCTTACTCCACACCCTGACTTTTAGGTACTTAAAAGCACCATTTTTTGAGTTTCCAACATCAGTAGGCATACCTAGATATTTCTCCAACAAAGATTCAATTGTTACATTCAGTGCATTTTTTTACCTCCACTCTTAGGCTCCTTGCTGAAAAAGTGAAGATTTAGACAAATTCACAAATTGACATGAGGCACTATCATAGCAATCCAATAGTTCAGACAACTCCATTGCTCCATCAACACTAACCTTAACAAATAGCAGGTTGTCATCTTCGAAGAAAAGGTGACTGACCGATAGTGTCATTGGTGCCACCTTGATGCCATCGCGGCGTGATGGCTCATATTTATTTTTTATTAGGCACAAAAGGTCCTCTGCCACAAGCAACAACAAGTATGGAGAAATAGGGCCCCACTGCTTGATTCCTTTAGAAGGTGTGAATTCTTCCAATTTTGATCCATTATATTTAACATGACTACTTTTTACTAGGTTAACAAAACTCATCACCAAAGAAACCCATGTTGGTGGAAACCCCAACTTAAACATAATGGCCTCAAAATATTCTCATTCCAGAGTCATAATCTTTCATCATATCCCATTTCAAAGCACAAAATCTGTTTTTCTTTGCCTTGTTCCTCTTCATAAAATGGAGACACTCATAAGCAGATATGACGTTATCAATTATTGATCGCCCATGCACAAAAGTTGATTGCTCTTCTGAGATAATTTCTGGCAAGAGTTGCTTTAGATGATTATATAACACTTTGGTGGCAATTTTGTAAAGAACATCGCAGAGACTTATTGGATGGAATTGGGAAAGAATTGTGGGACCTTTTACCTTAGGGATCAAAACCGAAATAGTTTAACTTATCACCTTGGGGCTCTCCTCTTTCAGGATCCTAAGAACAATCTTTGTAAGTTTCATCCCACAAACTACCCAGTGGCACTAGACAAAGTGTGCCGGATAGCCGTCCAGTCCCAACACTTTAGTCGAGAACATCTTGAGAAGAGCCTTTTAACCTCTTCGTCACCATAGGAATCCGTGAGAATATCTTTCATAGCCGAAGTGACCTTCATAGGGACCATTTCCATAACCTCTGCAATCCTCAAAGTGCCTTTGGCTTGGAAAATATCTTGATAGAGTGAAGTTGCGAGGCCCTCCATCTCAGCAGCATCATTTGTTTCAGTTCCATCCGGACACAACTGAGTTTTTATTCAGTTTTTCTATGTCACATACTTGCTCTCTGCTAGAAAACTTGTGTTTATGTCTCTGTCCTTTAACCAATCAACCCGCGAGCATTGCCTTTACAAGATCTCCTCCATGTGGCGTAGCTCGATGAGATGATCAATTAACTTAGTCTCTGCATGTGACATCCCATTCCTTGAGGGGCTATTTCTCTGCTGACGTTCCTGACTTTTTGCCCGCTCCACTACATTAGGGAGGCAGACAACTCGTTAAGCTTCTTGCTCTTTATGACACTAAATGCACACCTGGGAGGCCGTTCCATTCATTACTGATATTGGTATAGAAGTCGTTATGCTGCTCCCAATGTAGCTCATACCGAAATATTGGCTTCCTCTTCATGATTTGCTCCGGGGGTGCCAACTAAACACGTATAGGACAGTGGTCAGTCGATGTCGTAAATTCATGATAAACCTCGACTACTGGGAAAGTATGTGGCCACACCAGATAAGAGAATGCACGATCCAACCTGATGTGGTAGTATGCACCTCCCTCAACCTTCTTTTCAAATGGCCATGCCCTACTGATGTAGAACAGATCAGCCAGGTTGCACACATCAATTGCCTCCTAAACCCAACAATCTGAGCATGGCAACGCACTCCCGACTCATTGTCTTAATGGGTGTGCAATACTTCGTTAAAATCTCCTAAGCACAACCAAGGAAGTGGGCTCGTTGAGACAATGGTTTTGAGTAGATCCCAAATCTTGTATCTCTCCCATGTCTATGCTTCACCATAAGCACAAGTAATCTCCAATCTTCTGTGCCTGGTGAAGATACCATGGAATCTATGTGATACTCTGAATAACCAAAGACGTCAATTTTTATTTCATTGTTCTAAAATAAACCTAGGCCACCACTGGTACAATGAGGTTCCATACAAATGGTTTTTAACCCCTTTCCGTGATGGCATTCGGAACCGTCGCCAAGTGAGTGACTGCGATAGGGGGGTCCTTCCCACACGACCCAGAAACCGTCCGGGATAGGGAGCCTCGATGCATATATAGTACTCCCTACTCGTTTGTGCTCACATTGCCATCGCAGTCGGTATTTTGTGGTGCTATGTTTACGATGCGCGACCCATCACAAATAGTTCACGATTATAGAAGTAGACAATCACACACATTTACTTTTTCTTGACTGTGTGCGATTCGATGTAAGAGCACACACAGTTGTTGCTATAGAACTATATGGGAAGCTTGAATACATCCCACACGATTCATCCGTCGTACCCGCGTCGGATGATCGACCTATTGCATGCGTTCTTCAATGACCAAACGTTTGTGATGCGCACAACATCACAAACAGTCCATAATTGCTAATCGTGTGTGATAAGGTGACTATCGCAAACATTTAATACGAAAGAACTGTGTGTGATGTTGTTGTTAATCGCACACATTTTTTCTTGGTTGATCGTGTGTGCAGTAGAGATTGATCACGTAGTGGATCCTAGAAATGTGTCTGATCTCCACGTCTATCACAGACGTTTCGCTTTCGCAACCCATGTGCAGTGTAATCCCTAATTTCAAATCACATGTTTTGAATTTGAAAGTAGGCAACCACTTATTTCATATCCAACCATGTTTATTACAAATATAGGTTCAACCACGAATGCATAATCCGATGCACATGTACATATATTGAAGAACTACAGAAGCACCAAGTAAAGAATGATGAACCACAATTGTACTAAAGACTATAAAGAGAGAGGCCAAAGACATTCTGGTTGCTGGAGAAGGTGAAGCGGAATGCCCATATTGTGCCCTCCTCTATGCGTAATGCGCGCACGACTCTAGGCCAACCCCTTGTGATGGATGCCCGTCCATCCTTCACTGTCTTCATTAGGACTTCTCGATTCTCATTGTAGTCTGGATGAAATACTTTAGCCTTCATTGTGTGTCCACCAATCATGTACTTTGCGAGCTAATCTTGAGTGAACTGCTTCGGGAACTATCGGATTTTGGGTTCCGCAGACCCTTGAGAGGTTCGAACTCTGGGGTGTGTGCGAAGAACTCGTCCTCCCCAGTCTGCCTACTCACTAATCTCACAGCCTAGCCCGATGAACTGAATGGAAAAGAGACACAGCAGTTTACCCATGTTCGATCCACATTGTGGTGTAAAACCCTACTCCTGCTTTGTGGTGGATTGACCTGGAGGGGCTGAGGGTGAACTAGTACAATGGGAGAACAACCTCAGGAGGAGGAGTGTTCTTGTGCTCGATGAGCTGGTGGGTGTGAGGATGATCTGAATGATCCGACCTCCTCTCAATGATCCGTCCTCCTCTCAATGAACCCCCTTCTCTATGGTGGTGGCTAAGTCCTATTTATAGGTGCCTTGGTCCCCTTCCCAAATGAAGACGGGAAGGGATCCCACAACGGCCAAATTTGAAGGGAGACAACTAGTACATGATATCCTGACAAAAGTAGTCTTTGCCTGCAAAAGCCTCTGGTTGTGACGCCGTGGTGGGCTTGGCGATGACCTCTGTCCTGCCGTCCTGGTGGTCTTGGTCTTGTTGCACCGGAATGGAAACCTTTGGCTGATGCCTCGGGACTCCGCGCCTGCGCTTGCCTCCTTAGCACCAAAGAGGAAACTGGTACACTACGTCTGCTGGCACCCGCCTGGCCTTGATCGTCATGGCTCACGTCATCTGAACCTCGCGAGGTGAGCCTTGCATAGAAATCTCCGCTCCTCGGGAGCCAGCCTGGAGATACTGCTCCTCGTGGAGGTCTTGATGTCATCCGCCTCGTGAGGCTTGGCCCCTCGCGAGGGTCTTGAGTTGTTGATGCTAAAGCTGGGTCGTACCAGGCCGTCAATGAAGCCACGCTATGGGCCTGCAGGCCCTAACCGCTTGCGGCCTCGGTCAACGTGTGGCGATTGATGGGATGTGGGCGTCTCTGCTTCCCCATGTTGCCTCAGAAACCGTTTGACTTGACGAGACTCTACTGCATGCAAAGGGAAACCATCATTGCGTGGGATCATGGAGGCCGGCGGTTGGCCTCCCTTCGGCTATAAATGACGGGAGGGGCAGAGCCCCCTCGCTCATCTCCATCTTCTTGCCACCCGCTCCTTCTTCTTATTCCTTGTCTTGTAGTCTTGCTGCAGTTCCCATGGCACCGATTAGGAGGTTCTCCACGGCGGAAAAGGGAAAGGCCCCCCGGGAGGAGCATGAACCGCTTCCACCGAAGAAGAGGTTTAGCCATCCTTGTGACGCCGGCGCACGACAGGAGGTGATGCGACCTTGGTATGAGCGACCTCTGCCTGGCTTCCTGCTCCCTCTATACGCCCATGCGCAGGGCTCCGGAGAGGGCGGTAGTGCCCAGCGCTGCATGGGCCATGGCCACGGTGCCCCAGGCTGAGGCTGCACAGCCAGCTGGCCCGCGAACCCACGCTGAGGGCTCCTCGCGCGAGTTCGTGGTGTGGGCGGCAATGCCGCAGCGCATGTGGATCCAGTTCCTGTGGTTCTTCACCGAGGAGATGCCACCGAGAGGGCTGCTTGAGTTGTGGCTGCAGCACACCGGGTGCTGCAGTCTGGCCACGAGGGCGGAGGTCGAGGTCGTCCCCCTGGGCGGCATCTTCATGACCCGCGGATGGGGCGAGGTCGTCCGTGCCTATCGCCAAAAAGGGGGCCCTCGCCATCCACTTTGAGTACAATGGCACCTCCACATTGTTCTTCAAGGTCTTCGACAAGGAGGGCCGACCGCTGGAGTGCTGCCCCGGGGGAAGCAGCCCGTGCGGCGCAGCCGCGGGCATTGAGACCGCCTCCGGCCTTGCCAGCAGCTCCTCCGACAGCAGCAATGACTCTTGGGAATCCAGCGACTCTCCCGAGCCTAGCGATTCTCTGGAGTCCAGTGACGGCAGCTACGTGTCGCCGAGCTCTCGCCGTGTCAGGAGCGCGGCAGCGATGTTGTCAGGACCCCGATTCCAAGTGACATTGATCTAGCCGGTAACACCACATATCACATTGCGGCCTCACGCACGGTATCCCCACGGGTGTCGCCTTACCATGGCCCGGGACCATTTGCGCCTTTTGGCTCATGTATATGATAGTGTCGCTAGCATCCATATGACAGAGAACCCGGGCCGACATGGCTAGTCGTGAACCGAAAGCGGCACAGGCCTATGGGGACAGGCATACATGAATCACATCGAGCATGTCGGTCATCAGTGAGTGAATCCGGGCTGTAGCACTGGGCTAACAGGACTCTGGGAACCCGGGCTGTAGCAGGCTAGGCAGGACTCCAGAAGTCACCATGTGACATTTCCGTGAAGGGACAGACATAGGAACGAAGTGAAACACATGCCAGCCAGTCAAGTGTCCTGAGCAGTAGTGCTGGGATAGCAGGACTCCGGTGAACCGGGCTTTAGCGGACTACTATGGCTCAAGGAGCACTAGACTACATTTCCCCATAAGAGAGGCTGCCAAGGATAAACAACTAGATTGTCGGATCCCACACATACCAAGCATTTCAATCATACACACAATATGCTCGATATGTGCAAATACAACATGGCATCACAACAAAACTCTACAACTCAAGTACTTTATTTAAAGGCTCTAGAGAGCCATACATAACATGTTCATACAGGTAGGGGTCACATGACCCGACACTCAAGTCATACAAGCATACAAGCACATGCGGAAGCAAATAGTCTGAGTACAGACACTAGAAAGAAAGAAGGCTTCTTGAAGCATGTCTATCTACATAGGGCCCTCCATGGCCAGGATCACCACCTGGGTGGCAAGTTACTCATCAACGTCGAGATCTACATAAAACCCATCGGAGGGGACGGTGTTGTCGTCTGAAAACAGTAATTAAAGCAAACATGAGTACAAAGGTACTCAGGAAGTCTTACAACAGAACCTACTATACATGCTCATTCTCAAGAAGGTGGTGGAGTTATTGCAGCAAGCCAGCTTTGACTCTTGGCTAAGCTATCCTACGAGACACCACTAGTAAAATAGTTTTCGCACACGAGTCCACTAATCACCAACACAATACTCCACCGGGGATCCTCCCTCGTCATCCTACGAGAGGGCCATCCTCGGTACTCACACTTATCTTGAGTCTTTTAGTAGTAGCCATTAACTTGTCTATGAACTGTATAGGCAACCAAGTAGTCCTTTACCGTGGACGCGGCTATTCGAATAGATGATGTTAACCCTGCAGGGGTGTACTTCTTCATACACGCTCTCACCACTTACCGTCGTTTACACGACATGTACTCGGCAACCTTCAAGCGGAAGCCCAACGAGGGTGTCGGCCACGGCCTACCTAAACACTCAAGTCTCTGGTCCAGGTTTATCGCCTATCCAGGTTCCATCCGCAGGGAGTCCGGCCGAGGTTTCCACATACGGCCCCGAACGATGTGAACAGGGTCCCGAGACGCCAAACGGGCGCTTGGCATACCCGGCCACGGTGTATCTACCGCAACATAGCCCACCCCTAGGGTCAGCGCTACGCACGGCCGCCAACACATAACCTACAAACACCAGAAACTAACTGCAACTCCTGGACAGAGTACTAGGGTGATTAAGAAGCTGAGAGGGTCCATTGGTTCCGGGCTGTCAGGACCCCGACTCGATGTCACATCGATCTAGCTGGTAACACCTCATATCACTTTGCGGCCTCACGCACGGTATCCCCACGGGTGTCGTCTTACC
Source organism: Triticum aestivum (assembly GCF_018294505.1). Lineage (NCBI taxonomy): Eukaryota > Viridiplantae > Streptophyta > Magnoliopsida > Poales > Poaceae > Triticum > Triticum aestivum. The sequence goes on from NC_057803.1 coordinate 218,749,984, forward strand.
TTTTTCCCGGGACCGTTTGCGCCTTTTGGCTCACGTATATGATAGTGTCGCTAGCATCCATATGATAAAGAGCCCGGGCTGACATGACTAGTCGTAAACCCAAAGTGGCACAGACTTACAGGGACAGGCATCCATGACCCAGCTTCGAACGTGTCGGTCATCAGCAAGTGGGTCCGGGCTGTAGCACTGGGCTAGCAGGACTCCGGTAAACCGGGCTGTAGCGGGCTAACAGGACTCCGGTACTCAAAGCGTGACATTTCCCCGAAGGGACAGACACAGGAACGAAGAAGGACACATGCCGGCCAGCCTAAGTGCTCCAGAGCAGTAGCAAGCTACCATGGCTCAGCGGTAACACTAGGAGACATTTCCCGGTAAGAGAGGCTACTAAAGATAAACAACTAGATGGTCAGATCCCACACATACCAAGCATTTCAATCATACACACAATATGCTCGATATGTGCAAATACAACGAAGCATCACAACATGACTCTATGACACAAGTACTTTATTTAAGGCTCAGGGAGCCATACATAACATACACACAAAGGTACGGGTCTCACGACCCAACATACAAGTCATACAATCATACGAGCCAGCAGCGGAAGTAACTTGTCTGAGTACAGACAACTAGTAAAATAAAAGAGGCTTGGAAAGCCTAGCTATACTATGGTCCTTCACAAGCTCAGGGTCACCACCTGGGTCTTTAGCCTACTCGTTGATGTCAACGTCTACATAGAACCCATCAGAAGGGGTTGCAGCGTCTTCTGTAAAATGTAGAGTATAGCAACATGAGTACAAAGGTACTCAGCAAGACTTACATCAGATCCTACATACATGCATAGTATCAAGAAGGGTTGGTGGAGTTATTGCAGCAAGCCAGCTTTGACTCTTGGCTAGACTATCCTACGATACTCCAACTTGAAATAGTTTTGCGCACACGAGTCCACTACTCACCACTTCAATACACTACCGAGGATCCGCCTCCGTCTTCCTACGGAAGAGCCATCCTCGGCACTCACACTTATCTTGAGGGTTTTAGTAGTTTCCATTTACTTGTCTATGAACTGTATAGGCAACCAAGTAGTCCTTTACCGCGGACGCGGCTATTCGAATAGATCATGTTAACCCTGCAGGGGTGTACTTCTTCATACATGTTTCCACCACTTAGCGTCTGCACACGACATGTGCTCGGCAGACTTCAAGCGAAAGCCGACGTGGGTGTAGACCACGACCTACCTAAACACTTAAGCCTCTAGTCCAGGTTTATCGCCTATTCAGGTTCCATCCGCAGGGAGTCCGGCCGAGGTTTCCCATACGGCCCCGAACGATGTGAACAGGGTTCCCGAGATACCTAACGGGTATTCGGTACACCGTGCCACGTACCTACCGCATCACAGCCCACCCCTACGGTCAGCGCTGTCCACGGCCTCCAGTAGGCTACAAACACCAGAAACTACTTGCAACTCCTGGACAGAGAGCTAGGGTGAATAAGAAGTCGAGCGGGGTCATATTTCAGGGCCCAATGCATGGTAGTAGCTGTATCTTAAATCACACATACAGAACTCAGTGCTTAAGGTCGGCTTCAATGAAACAACCCACCATGTACTCCTACATGGCCTCTCATCGATACCTTTACCAAATCGTGTTCACCACACCACTCTCATTACCGACATAATCATTTCACTCTAGCCCATCACCCAGATGAACCAGACCTGACACAACTCTAAGCATAGCAGGCATAGCAAGGTAGGAACAACACATACATATGGCTCAATCAACTCCTACACATGCTAGTGGGTTTCATCTAGTTACTGTGGCAATGACAGGTCATGCAGAGGAAATGGGTTCAACTACCGTAGCACACAGCAGTTTGAATCGCGTTGTCTTAATGCAGTAAAAGAGAGCAGGAGCGAGAACATGGGATTGTATCGATATGATCAAATGGTTGGTTGCTTGCCTGATGGTTCGATGCACGGATACGATTCTTCGTTAGGGTAATCACGGTACTCCTCGGGGACAGATCCTGTCGCAAAGGATAACGATACACAGGCATCACCAAACAATATGCAACAATATGATGCATGCATGAACATGGCAATATGAGTGTGTTGGGCTAATGCAACTAAAACCAGAAGGGTTTGAACAAATTTGAATCAAAGATTCAAATTCCAAATTCAATTATGCCCTTTTAAAGTGCCTTTTCTTGTTCTGATTAAAACATCAATTTAACTTGTTTGATCATGCATGAAAATAGTACAGATGGATAGATTGGATTTTTCTGATCATTTTTCATATATAATTTGTCCAATTTGGAGTTACAGAATAAAAGTTATGAATTTTTGAAGTTTAAATAATATTCTGGAATTTCCTGATTTAATTTAAATCCAGAAATTCAATTACTGCGTCAGCCTGACGTCACAGTGGCATCAGCAGGTCAACAGGGCTGGCTCGGGTCAAACCTGACGTGTGGGGTCCACACGTCAGTGACACAGGGCTAATCCCGCGTTGACCCGGGCTGGTTAGCTTTGACTAGGCCCTGGGGCCCACTTGTCAGCGTCAGTAGGTGGGGGGGTTAGTGGCTAATTAACTAGGCCACGTCAGCTCGCCGGAGTTCTGGCCGGCGGCGACCATCAGCGCGGCGGCGAGAGTGGTTTTGGTCGTTTCGGCCACCAAATGGACCGCGGAGGCCACCGGAGTGGAGCTGAGGACAACCCGCAGCTCTTGGCGGAGCCCGTTGGGGTCGGGGTGGCCGGAGTCGACGGCGGCGAGCTCGGCTGCGGCCGCCGGGGTTCGGTCGTGCACGGGAACGGTGTTGCAGGGCGTTAGGGGGGGTGTTGGAGCGTGCTACGTGCTCCTAGTGAGATGTGGAGCACGATGGCGTGCTCGGTTGGGCGCTACGGCGATCGTGGCCACGACGGCGACATCGCCGGCGGCGTGAAGCTCTCGGCCGAGGTGGGGCTAGGGCCTAGGGGTCGGGAGAGAGCAGGGGAGAAGGGGGAAACGCTCCGGGGGCTCACCGCGGTTGCAGTGGGCGTCGAAGCGGGCTCGGGGACGCGTCGGAGACGACGAATTTGACGGCGACGATGATCGGAGCCCGAAGAGGGGAACGGCGACGTGGCGGCGATGCAGGGCTTCTGGGGACCCGTGGAGCGGTGGGGAGGAAGAGGGAGTCGAGGCGGAGCTTCTGAGCTGGTCGGGGAAGCGAGGGGTGGTCGGAGACGGTGGCTAAGGCGAACGGCGGCGACGGTGAGCTTCGGCCGTGAGAGAGAGAGAGTGAGGGAGAGCCGGGGGAGAGTGAATGGGGTGTCGGCGAGGTCGGGGCGACGACCAGAAGACGATCCACGCGGCGCAACGGCGACCAGGGCGATGCAGAGAGGCTGGGTGGTGCGTGGCGAGCTCGGGCGCGCCATGCTCACCTCCCTGCCTGCTCTGGCGAGGGGAAGCAGCTGGCTGGCACGGGCCAGCACAGTGCTGGGCCGGCTGGGCTGGGCCGCACAGGGAGGAGCCCAGGTAAGCTTCTCCCTTTATTTATTTTCTGTTTTCTGTTTTTATTTAATATATCTGCAACTTTGTTGAATTAAATAAAATACCTAGGCAACTCCAAAAATCACCAAACTACTCCTGGTCCATAGTTGGATTATTTCCAACATGAAACATTTTAGCTTGGAGATATTTGAGCATTTAAATATTTTATATTATTTTAAATGCCCAAATTCAAATATCTATGATTTAATTCAAAAACCCTAGGATGGCCTAGGAAAATGTGCACCACTTTTGGCAGAGGTTCTGAACCAAGGCAAAAATGATGGGCATTTTAGAAGGGCATTTCAGGTTCATTGAAAATTATTTTAGTAAACCCTAGTTGGTTTCAGAGGGGACTGGGGGTTCTATCATCCCCATTTCAAGTTTCTGATGAAAGAGTAAACATGATGCAACACTCTAATGCATGACTAGCTAGGGTGTGACAACTCACCCCCACTCAAAAGAATCTCGTCCCGAGATTTGGGTTCCTCCGAGAAGAAGGCGGGATATTCAAGTCGAAGACGATCCTCCCTTTCCCAAGTTGCTTCATCTTCAGAATGGTGCGACCATTGAACTTTGAGAAACTTGATATTATGACGTCGCGTGGTACGTTCGGCTTGATCGAGGATACGAATGGGGTACTCTCGATATGTAAGATTATCTTGGAGATCAAGCGTTTCGTGGTCCACTTCACGGATAGGATCCGAGAAGCAACGCCTGAGTTGAGAAACGTGGAAGACATCGTGAACTCTGGAGAGGTGCGGAGGTAGTTCCAATTGGTAGGCAACTTCTCCTCGTTTGGCAAGAATGCGAAAAGGTCCAATGTAACGAGGAGCCAATTTGCCTTTGATACCGAAACGATGGGTTCCCTTCAGAGGGGTGACCCGAAGGTAAGCCTTCTCGTCAACCTCAAAAGTCATAGCCTTATGTTTTCGGTCATATTGACTCTTTTGACGGGATTGGGCTGTTTTCAACTTTTCACGAACGATTCGAACTTGTTCTTCTGCTTCCTGAATCATATCCGGGCCAAAGAATTGTCTTTCCCCGGTCTCTGACCAGTTAAGGGGTGTTCGACATCGTCGTCCATAGAGAACTTCAAAAGGGGCTTTACCCAAGCTAGATTGATAGCTGTTGTTGTAAGCGAATTCGGCAAATGGAAGGCACTTCTCCCAGTCCATTCCGAACGAGATAACAGAGGCTCGAAGCATGTCTTCTAGAATCTGATTGACGCGTTCCACTTGACCACTTGACTGAGGGTGGAAAGCGGTGCTAAAGGAGAGACGGGTTCCCATAGCATTTTGGAAACTTTCCCAAAATCGAGAGGTGAAAAGACTTCCTCGATCCGAATTGATTTCCAAAGGAACACCATGGAGGGACACTATTCGGGAGATGTATAAGTCTGCCAGCTGACTAGCGGTTATACTCTCACGAACAGGTAAGAAATGAGCTACTTTGGAAAGACGATCGACCACGACGAAAATAGCATTATTCCCTCTTTTGGTCCTGGGAAAACCGGTAATGAAATCCATACCAATTTTATCCCATTTCCATTCAGGAATAGCTAAGGGTTGAAGGGTGCCAGCAGGCCGTTGATGCTCTGCTTTTACACGACGACAGACGTCGCAATTAGCGATGTACTGAGCAATTTCTCTCTTCATCCTAGTCCACCAGAACCTCTGGCGTAGATCCTGATACATCTTAGTACTACCGGGATGAATAGTGAGAGGAGATTCATGAGCTTCCTTAAGGATCAACTGCCGCAGATGCTGGTTCTTGGGGACCACTAGACGATTCTCAAAGTACACAACACCATGATCATTTGTGGAGAAACAACTAGCACCTCCGCTAGCAATGTTCTCTTTGATTTTAGAGATTCCCTTATCTCGCTTTTGGGCAGCGATGATTTGATCCGTAAGAGTAGGTTTTGCCACCAAGGTGGAAAGAAAACCTTGAGGAACAATGTGAAGGTTAAGCTTCCGAAATTCCTCATGGAGAAGCGGTTGACTTTGTTGTAACATCAGATTGTTACAATAAGATTTACGACTTAGCGCATCAGCCATGACGTTGGCTTTCCCTGGGGTATAGGTTATCCCTAAGTCGAAGTCAGTGATCAATTCAACCCAACGTCTCTGCCTGAGATTCAAATCCGGTTGGGTGAAAATATACTTCAGACTTTGGTGATCAGTGAATATTTCGCAACGATTACCGAGGAGGTAATGTCGCCAGGTCTTAAGTGCATAGACTACGGCTGCAAGTTCTAAATCATGAGTAGGATAATTCTCCTCATGTGGGTGCAATTGCCGTGAAGCGTAAGCAATTACGTGTCGATCTTGCATAAGAATGCAACCTAGTCCTTGTCGCGAGGCGTCGCAGTAGATAACAAAGTCCTTGGAGAAGTCTGGCGGTACCAGCACGGGAGCAGAAGTCAGGCGTCTTTTCAGTTCCTGAAAGCTGTGCTCACATTGTGGAGTCCATTCGAACTTCTTATCTTTCTTGAGGAGTTCGGTTAGAGGTTTAGCAACTTTGGAGAAGTTCTCGACAAAGCGACGACAATAGCTCGCTAAGCCCAGAAAACTCCGAACTTGCTTGACCGATTCAGGTGGAGTCCAATCAAGGACGGCTTGAACTCGCTCAGGGTTAACAGCAATACCTTTACCAGATATTACATGACCCAGATAGGTCACTTCTGACAACCAGAATTCACACTTAGAGAATTTGGCATAAAGGCGATGCTCTCGAAGTTTCTTCAACACTAGCCTTAAATGTTCGGCATGTTCTTCCTCGTTCTTGGAGTAGATGAGTATATCATCGAGATAAACTACGACGAATTTATCCAAATACTCCATGAAGATTGAGTTCATTAACCGAGAAAAGGTGGCTGGAGCGTTGGTTAAACCGAAGGACATGACGGTGTACTCGTATTGGCCATAACGAGTAACAAAGGCCGTTTTAGGAATGTCCCCGTTTCTGATTTTGATTTGATGGTAGCCCAACCTCAAATCCATCTTAGAGAAGACTGAGGATCCAGCGAGCTGATCATACAGATCGTTGATCCTGGGAAGTGGATATTTGTTTTTGATTGTGACCAAATTGACAGGTCGGTAATCAACAACCATCCGGTCCGTACCATCCTTCTTCTTGACGAATAGGACGGGGCAAGCCCACGGAGATGAACTAGGGCGGATGAAACCCTTTTTCAAGGACTCATCGAGTTGTTTCTTAAGCTCGGCTAGTTCTAGGGGTGCCATCTTATAAGGTCTTCTAGCAATCGGAACGGTTCCTGGAATGAGGTCTATTACGAACTCAACATCCCTGTCAGGTGGAACACCTGGCAATTCCTCTGGAAAGACATCCGGGAAGTCACGGACTACCGGAACGTCCTCAAGGTCTGGCAAAGGGTTGGCGTTAAGAGAATATAATTGTCGCTTGGCTATCCGAGTCAAAACATTGACTATCTTGCCCGAAGGGTGGGTGAGTTGAACAGTCCTAGAGAAGCAATCAATTTTGGCATGATGAGCTGACATCCAGTCCATACCCAAAATGATATTAATATCTGAAGATTTAAGGGCTATCAAAGATGCGAGGAAAACAAGTCTGTCGACTTGGATTTCATTTCCATGGCTTACTCTAGAAGTTTGCCATTTGGATCCCGGAGTTTGAATTACCATAGAGGATGGCAAGTCACAGAATGCAACGTTATGCAAACGAGCATAATTTTCAGATATAAAAGAATGAGAGGCTCCTGTATCGAAAAGAACAGATGCCGGGTGGCAATTAACAAGAAGCGTACCGAGAACGACGTTGGGATCTTCTTGAGCTTCTTCGGCAGAGACACAGTTGACATGGCCACGTGAAGCGGTGACCGGTTTAGCATGAAACACTTTTCCTGTCGGCTTGCCACGGCCAACAGCTTTAGCAGATTGATTGGGGTTGGTCTGGGGACACTCACGCATATAGTGACCAGATTCCCCACACTTGAAACAAGTCACGGAACTGGTACGTGGAGGAGCATTATTGGTTGGACCCCCATAGGGCTTGGCCGGTGCAGACTGTTGAACGGGGCGAGGCGCCTGGAAAGATGGCCTCGGTGTGAACCTGGGTGGCAGGGCGGTGTTGGGTACCCACACGCGGCGCTTCTGAGGACCAGCACCGGATGAGGAACCCATGTCACGTCCATGCTTGCGTGTTGCGTCGTAGTCAGTCTGACCAGTTTCAGCACTGATGGCTTTGTTGACAAGTTTCGAAAAAGATGTGCACTCATGCAGACGGAGGTCGCGGCGAAGCTCAGGACTAAGGCCCTTGCGGAACCTTGCTTGCTTCTTGGCGTCAGTAGAAACTTCCTCGGTTGCATATCGTGCAAGATTACCAAACTCCCTGCTATAGACATCCACAGAAAGTCGGCCTTGGGTGAAATTGCAAAATTCTTCACGCTTACGGTCCATGAGACCCTCCGGAATGTGATGTTCACGGAAAGCCTCACTGAACTCAGCCCAAGTTGTGACATGGCCTGCTGGGCGCATAGCTCCATAATTCTCCCACCATAGACTGGCGGGGCCTTCAAGATGATATGCAGCAAAGGTGACCTTGTCAGCCTCCGCTACCAGCGCGGAACGCAGCTTGTGAGAGATACTGCGAAGCCAGTCATCAGCGTCGAGAGGCTCGACGGAGTGGTGGAACGTGGGTGGATGCAATTTGATAAAATCACTGAGTGACACCACGTTAGCCCTCTGATGGTGTGCTGTATTCTGTTCAATACGCTCCAACAAACGGTTTGTCTCCCGCTTGTTTCTCTCGGCTTCCATCATCACCTCGGCTAGTGAAGGAGGATGAGGCAGAGTTTCATTTCTGGCTTCACTGCCTTCGGCCTGCTCTTGGGAAGCAGGGTTAGCGCGCGTGTTGACCATCCTAGGTAAACAAGACAATGATTTAGTCAGGATGGTAAAATTCCGACATAGGGTACATAATGTAAGGAATAACTCGGAATGCAAGATGATCATCCGTATGACATGGTAGATACAGAAACTGCTTCTTTATTCCATTGTCATACACACCATACAGGTTTAGTACAAGACCAAGCAAAGTACTAATACGGTGAAAAGAGGATTACATCTCATCGGAGGCATCTCAAGCTCCTATACATTATTTTTCTACATCTCCGGAAGGAGTACAAACTAGGTCATATCCCACGAGTCACGCAGGACGATAGACGACACAGCTAGTGCGAACTAGTGATACTACTACTAACTCAGACCGATCCGTAGTAGTCCTCGTAGAAGTCACCTCCATAGCCTGGAAGTTCAACATGATCATCCGGAAACAAACGGTCTCGCGAAGCTTGTGGACCATAGGGGCTAGGATGAGGCCTTGGACCAGCAAACGGTGGCCTGCGGGGACCGCGAGGTGGGGTGATGCCTCCTACATCACGCCAAACCATCACGTCCGGCAGAGCAGATCTCACAGGATAGAGATCGCGCATATCCGAATATCCAGCTTGCACCGCCGGTGCGAACCGAGTCAAAGTGGCCCAGTGGTCAGCACGGGTATTGAAGAGCTCTAACCTTAAGGCCCGATTTTCACGGTCCTTATCCTCGAGCATCTCAGCAGTGGTGCGAGTCCGTGAATCCTCCTGAGTGGAGTCAGCATAGATAGCCTGGAGATATCCTTGTGCTCCCGGAAGTGATCCTGGCATATACCGGAAATCAGAGTCCCGAAATAGACCAGATCTGACTCGCATAATGGTCATCATAGAGTAGGCGGCGTCCTGCACAGCCATCTCAATAGTAACCCCGAGTCCATAGGAGCAGTGAAGAGGCTCAGTGGATCCAGGATAAGATGGAAATATCCTGACAGTGCAGAGATACTGGCTTTGGTTAAAGTCTCGGAATTGCTCTTCGACCGTGTACTCAGGATACCAGCGATATCCAGCCTCAGTCATTACCCTGACCAACTTAGCAGTATGGCCGGGTACATCTAGGCATCGAGTCAGGCGAACCACTTGATTGAGGTCGCGAGTGGCCATCTGAAAGCATAATCATAATGCAAAGGCATTAGAATTTCTAGCAAAATTTCGGCAGCATAACAGCTGTAAATGCTCAAAAAGGATATTGAGACATTTGACAAAGGATTTCGTACACACTCAACATCATCATATCAAGTTCTGGAACCATTCCATCAACATAATGTGGTAGTAGAACTGAACTAGGCTGATAACCATCAAACTTATAAGGTACTACTGATTAGTAACACGTGATCCTGATAGAGAGAACAGATCCTAATTCCTTAACCCCCGGTGGAAGAATGGACTGACTCAGATCAGAAAGTCATAAGGTATAAGGAGTAAAAAGAGCCTTACGTTCCAACCCACAAACAATTCCCCTACATATAACTAAAGAATTTCTAGACTCAACATCGACCAGTTTGGCTTGGAGAACCTACAGGCAGTCCGGCTCTGATGCCAACGCTGTCAGGACCCCGACTCGATGTCACATCGATCTAGCTGGTAACACCTCATATCACTTTGCGGCCTCACGCACGGTATCCCCACGGGTGTCGTCTTACCTTTTCCCGGGACCGTTTGCGCCTTTTGGCTCACGTATATGATAGTGTCGCTAGCATCCATATGATAAAGAGCCCGGGCTGACATGACTAGTCGTAAACCCAAAGTGGCACAGACTTACAGGGACAGGCATCCATGACCCAGCTTCGAACGTGTCGGTCATCAGCAAGTGGGTCCGGGCTGTAGCACTGGGCTAGCAGGACTCCGGTAAACCGGGCTGTAGCGGGCTAACAGGACTCCGGTACTCAAAGCGTGACATTTCCCCGAAGGGACAGACACAGGAACGAAGAAGGACACATGCCGGCCAGCCTAAGTGTTCCAGAGCAGTAGCAAGCTACCATGGCTCAGCGGTAACACTAGGAGACATTTCCCGGTAAGAGAGGCTACTAAAGATAAACAACTAGATAGTCAGATCCCACACATACCAAGCATTTCAATCATACACACAATATGCTCGATATGTGCAAATACAACGAAGCATCACAACATGACTCTATGACACAAGTACTTTATTTAAGGCTCAGGGAGCCATACATATCATACACACAAAGGTACGGGTCTCACGACCCAACATACAAGTCATACAATCATACAAGCCAGCAGCGGAAGTAACTTGTCTGAGTACAGACAACTAGTAAAATAAAAGAGGCTTGGAAGCCTAGCTATACTACGTGGTCCATCACAAGCTCAGGGTCACCACCTGGGTCTTTAGCCTACTCGTTGATGTCAACGTCTACATAGAACCCATCAGAAGGGGTTGCAGCGTCTTCTGTAAAAATGTAGATTATAGCAACATGAGTACAAAGGTACTCAGCAAGACTTACATCAGATCCTACATACATGCATAGTATCAAGAAGGGTTGGTGGAGTTATTGCAGCAAGCCAGCTTTGACTCTTGGCTAGACTATCCTACGATACTCCAACTTGAAATAGTTTTGCGCACACGAGTCCACTATTCACCACTTCAATACACTACCGAGGATCCACCTCCGTCTTCCTACGGAAGAGCCATCCTCGGCACTCACACTTATCTTGAGGCTTTTAATAGTTTCCATTTACTTGTCTATGAACTGTATAGGCAACCAAGTAGTCCTTTACCGCGGACGCGGCTATTCGAATAGATCATGTTAACCCTGCAGGGGTGTACTTCTTCATACACGCTCTCACCACTTACCGTCGTTACACGACATGTACTCGGCAACCTTCAAGCGGAAAGCCCAACGTGGGTGTCGACCACGACCTACCTAATCACCTAAGCCTCCAGTCCAGGTTTATCGCCTATTCAGGTTCCATCCGCAGGGAGTCCGGCCGAGGTTTCCCATACGGCCCCGAACGATGTGAACAGGGTTCCCGAGATACCTAACGGGTATTCGGTACACCGTGCCACGTACCTACCGCATCACAGCCCACCCCTACGGTCAGCGCTGTCCACGGCCTCCAGTAGGCTACAAACACCAGAAACTACTTGCAACTCCTGGACGGAGAACTAGGGTGAATAAGAAGTCGAGAGGGTCCATTGGTTTCGGGCCCAATGCATGGTAGTAGCTGTATCTTAAATCACACATACAGATCTCAGTGCTTAAGGTCGGCTTCAATGAAACAACCCACCATGTACTCCTACATGGCCTCTCATCGATACCTTTACCAAATCGTGTTCACCACACCACTCTCATTACCGACATAATCATTTCACTCTAGCCCATCACCCAGATGAACCAGACCTGACACAACTCTAAGCATAGCAGGCATAGCAAGGTAGGAACAACACATACATATGGCTCAATCAACTCCTACACATGCTAGTGGGTTTCATCTAGTTACTGTGGCAATGACAGGTCATGCAGAGGAAATGGGTTCAACTACCGTAGCACACAGCAGTTTGAATCGCGTTGTCTTAATGCAGTAAAAGAGAGCAGGAGCGAGAACATGGGATTGTATCGATATGATCAAATGGTTGGTTGCTTGCCTGATGGTTCGTTGCACGGATACGGTTCTTCGTTAGGGTAATCACGGTACTCCTCGGGACAGATCCTGTCGCAAAGGATAACGATACACAAGCATCACCAAACAATATGCAACAATATGATGCATGCATGAAACATGGCAATATGAGTGTGTTGGGCTAATGCAACTAAAACCAGAAGGGTTTGAACAAATTTGAATCAAAGATTCAAATTCCAAATTCAAATATGGCCTTTTAAAGTGCCTTTTCTTGTTCTGATTAAAACATCAATTTAACTTGTTTGATCATGCATGAAAATAGTACAGATGGATAGATTGGATTTTTCTGATCATTTTTCATATATAATTTGTCCAATTTGGAGTTACAGAATAAAAGTTATGAATTTTTGAAGTTTAAATAATATTCTGGAATTTCCTGATTTAATTTAAATCCAGAAATTCAATTACTGCGTCAGCCTGACGTCACAGTGGCATCAGCAGGTCAACAGAGCTGGCTCGGGTCAAACCTGACGTGTGGGGTCCACACGTCAGTGACACAGGGCTAATCCCGCGTTGACCCGGGCTGGTTAGCTTTGACTAGGCCCTGGGGCCCACTTGTCAGCGTCAGTAGGTGGGGGGGTTAGTGGCTAATTAACTAGGCCACGTCAGCTCGCCGGAGTTCTGGCCGGCGGCGACCATCAGCGCGGCGGCGAGAGTGGTTTTGGTCGTTTCGGCCACCAAATGGACCGCGGAGGCCACCGGAGTGGAGCTGAGGACAACCCGCAGCTCTTGGCGGAGCCCGTTGGGGTCGGGGTGGCCGGAGTCGACGGCGGCGAGCTCGGCTGCGGCGGCCGGGGTTCGGTCGTGCACGGGAACGGTGTTGCAGGGCGTTAGGGGGGGTGTTGGAGCGTGCTACGTGCTCCTAGTGAGATGTGGAGCACGATGGCGTGCTCGGTTGGGCGCTACGGCGATCGTGGCCACGACGGCGACATCGCCGGCGGCGTGAAGCTCTCGGCCGAGGTGGGGCTAGGGCCTAGGGGTCGGGAGAGAGCAGGGGAGAAGGGGGAAACGCTCCGGGGGCTCACCGCGGTTGCAGTGGGCGTCGAAGCGGGCTCGGGGACGCGTCGGAGACGACGAATTTGACGGCGACGATGATCGGAGCCCGAAGAGGGGAACGGCGACGTGGCGGCGATGCAGGGCTTCCGGGGACCCGTGGAGCGGTGGGGAGGAAGAGGGAGTCGAGGCGGAGCTTCTGAGCTTGTCGGGGGAGCGAGGGGTGGTCGGAGACGGTGGCTAAGGCGAACGGCGGCGACGGTGAGCTTCGGCCGTGAGAGAGAGAGGGTGAGGGAGAGCCGGGGGAGAGTGAATGGGGTGTCGGCGAGGTCGGGGCGACGACCAGAAGACGATCCACGCGGCGCAACGGCGACCAGGGCGATGCAGAGAGGCTGGGTGGTGCGTGGCGAGCTCGGGCGCGCCATGCTCACCTCCCTGCCTGCTCTGGCGAGGGGAAGCAGCTGGCTGGCACGGGCCAGCACAGTGCTGGGCCGGCTGGGCTGGGCCGCACAGGGAGGAGCCCAGGTAAGCTTCTCCCTTTATTTATTTTCTGTTTTCTGTTTTTATTTAATATATCTGCAACTTTGTTGAATTAAATAAAATACCTAGGCAACTCCAAAAATCACCAAACTACTCCTGGTCCAAAGTTGGATTATTTCCAACATGAAACATTTTAGTTTGGAGATATTTGAGCATTTAAATATTTTATATTATTTTAAATGCCCAAATTCAAATATCTATGATTTAATTCAAAAACCCTAGGATGGCCTAGGAAAATGTGCACCACTTTTGGCAGAGGTTCTGAACCAAGACAAAAATGATGGGCATTTTAGAAGGGCATTTCAGGTTCATTGAAAATTATTTTAGTAAACCCTAGTTGGTTTCAGAGGGGACTGGGGGTTCTGTCATCCCCATTTCAAGTTTCTGATGAAAGAGTAAACATGATGCAACACTCTAATGCATGACTAGCTAGGGTGTGACACGGGCCCAATGTATTGTAGTAGCTGATTCTTAAATCACACATACATATCTCAGTTCTTAGGGACGACCTCAATGAAACAACCCACCATGTACTCCTACATGGCCTCTCATCGATACCTTTACCAAAACATGTTCAACACATTCCTCACATTGCCGACATAATCATTTCACTCTAGCCCATCACCCAGATGAACCAGACCTGACACAACTCTAAGCATAGCAGGCATGGCAAGGTAGGAAACACATACATGGCTCAATCAACTCCTACACATGCTAGTGGGTTTCATCTAGTTACTGTGGAAATGACAGGTCATGCAGAGGATAAGGGTTCAACTACCGCAACACACAGCAGTTTGAAACGTTGTTGTCTTAATGCAGTAAGTGAGAGCAGAAGCAAGAACATGGGATTGTATCGATATGATCAATGGGGTTGCTTGCCTGATGGAGTAGTAGTAGGGTACTGCCCTTCAGTTGGATACTCGGAGATATCCTTGGAGGCAGAACCTACCACGAAGGACACACAGAACATAATCAACACATGGCAATATGCAACAATATGATGCATGCTATGACATGGAAAAAATGATGTGTCCTGCCTAATGCAATGTGAAACAAGTTTATAAGGGTCCATTTGAATCAAAGATTCAAATGAAAGCTTAAGTTCTTATGCATAATAAGTGTATTAGCTTTTTTCACCTAAACAACAAGGTTAAAGTGTTTTGTCATGCATGAAACCATTACAGATGGAAAGATTGAATTTTTTTGATCATTTTTCATATATAATTTGTTTGATTTGGAGCTATGGTTGATATTCTATGATTTTTAGAAGTTTTGGCTATTTTCTGGAATTTCCTATATAAGAATAAATCCAGAAATTAAATAACTGCATCAGCACTGCGTCACTGTGACATCAACGAGTCAAAACCGCCAGCCCAGGTCAAACCTGGCTGGTGGGCCCCATTTGTCAGTGTCTCACCTAACTAACAGAATTAAATTAGTACTAACTAAACTGTTAGTGGGGCCTGGGCCCGTATGTCAGTGACCTATTGGGTTAACTAATAGTTAATTAGTGCTAACTAAAATCAACGGGGCTCTGGGCCCACCTGTCATTGACCCAGGGGAGTTAAACCCCTGGTTAAACAAGGTCAACTCGCCGGCGGCTTGACGTCGGCGACGACAGACGCGGCGGAGGGGCTCGGGTTTGCGTCTCGGGCGACCAAACGGGCGGCCGAGACCATCTACGGGGAGCTGGAAGCGAGCTACGTCGGTTGGTGGTGGAAGTGGAGCTCGGGGAGGCCGAGAACGACGCCAGCGACGACCTTGGCGGTCGCCGGAGCTCGGGTGAGGATGAACCCGAGGCTACGGGGCACGGCGAGGCATATGGGGTGGTGCGTTGGGTTCCTGGGGACATGGTGAGTGCGGTGACGCGCTCGGATTCGAGCTTACGCATTTGTGGCCACGACGGCGACATGGCCGGTGGAGCCGAGCTCTCGGCCGTGATGGCCAACGGGGTTAGAGGGCAGCTCGAGCGATGTGGCTAGGGGAGAAGAAAGAGGAGCTCACGGCGAGTGCAGCGGGCGTCGAAGCGGGCTCGGGGAAGCTCGGGAGGCGGTGAATCATCGGCGACGATCTCCGGTGGCCAACAAGGGGAACGACAGCGGTGGCGGCGTTGCAGCACATCCGAGGCCTCGTGGCTCGTCGAGGAGGTCGAGGGAGATGCTGCGGAGCTCGTGGGCACGGTGGGGTGACACGGGAACAACGGTGGCTACAGCTACGGCGGCAAGACGGTGGCGGCTGCGTCGGCCATGGCTTCGGGGGAGCGAGGGAGAGAGCAGGGGGAGGAATGAGGTGTCTAGGGGGTTGGGGCGGCGACGTGGAGCTCGCCCAGGTGTCCAGGGGCGCGGGCGGCAAGCAGCTGACGCCATGGCGAGCTCGTGCTTGCCGGCGTCACCTCTGTGCCTGCCTGGCAAGGAAGAAGCAGCTGGCTGGCACGGGCCAGCACAGTGCTGGGCCGGCCAGGTGGGCTACGGCCAGGTAAGTTCCCTCCTTCTCTTTTATTTCTGTTTTTCTATTTTTCTGTAAGTTTGTGGCTTTATTAAAAATACTTAGGCATCTTTAAAAGTCCTGAAAATAATCATAGGCCCTGTTTAGATTATTTCCAACAGCCCACACTTATTTCCAGAATTATTTGAGCATTTAAAATATTTTATAGCATTTAAATGCCCAAATTCAAATACTTATGATTTAATTCAAAAAAACCAGAATGTCCTAGAAAAGAGTGCACCATTTTTGCCAGGGGTTTTAGCCCAAACCAGAAATGATGAACATTTTGTGAAGGGCATTTTGGGTTCATTGAAAATATTTTTAGTAAACCCTAGTTGTTTCTAGGGGGTGTTGGGGGTTCTGTCATCCCCATTTCAAGTTTCTGTAAAAGTAGACATGATGCAACACTCTAATGCATGAGCTAGCTAGGATGTGACAACTCACCCCCACTCAAAAGAATCTCGTCCCGGTATTTAGGATCTGTTGGGAAGAAGGTGGGGTACTCGAGTCGAAGACGATCCTCCCTTTCCCAAGTGGCTTCTTTCTCGGAATGGTGTGACCATTGAACCTTGAGATACTTGATGTTATGGCGTCGAGTGGTACACTCGGCTTGATCAAGGATACGAACGGGATATTCCCGATATGAGAGGTTATCTTGTAGATCAAGCATTTTGTGGTCCACTCCACGGATAGGATCCGCGAAGCAACGCCTGAGTTGAGAAACATGAAAGACATCATGAACTCTGGAAACATGCGATGGTAGTTTCAATTGGTAGGCAACTTCTCCTTGTTTGGCAAGAATGCGAAAAGGTCCAATGTAACGAGGAGCCAATTTGCCTTTGATACCGAAACGATGGGTTCCCTTTAACGGAGTAACCCGAAGGTAAGCCTTCTCGCCGACTTCATAAGTCACGAGCTTATGTTTACGATCATATTGGCTCTTTTGACGAGATTGGGCTGTTTTCAATTTCTCACGAATAACACGAACCTGCTCTTCTGCTTCTTGAATCATATCCGGGCCAAAGAGTTGTCTTTCCCCAGTTTCTGACTAGTTAAGAGGCGTTCGGCATTTTCGTCCATAGAGAACTTCGAAAGGAGCTTTGCCCAAGCTAGCTTGATAACTATTGTTATAAGCAAACTCCGTGAATGGAAGGCATTTCTCCCAATCCATTCCGAAGGAGATGACAGAAGCTCGGAGGATATCTTCCAGAATTTGATTTACTCGCTCTACTTGACCACTGGATTGAGGGTGGAAGGTGGTGCTAAAAGAGAGACGAGTTCCCATAGCATTTTGGAAACTTTCCCAAAATCGAGAGGTGAAGAGACTCCCACGGTCTGAGTTAATTTCCAATGGGACACCATGAAGAGACACTATTCGGGAGATGTATAGGTCAGCTAGCTGGCTAGCGGTGATACTCTCACGAACAGGTAGGAAATGGGCTACTTTGGAAAGACGATCGATCACGACGAAGATAGCATTATTCCCTCTCTTGGTCCTGGGAAACCCAGTAATAAAATCCATACTGATTTTATCCCATTTCCACTCAGGAATAATCAAAGGTTGAAGGGTGCCAGCAGGCCGTTGATGCTCTGCTTTAACACGACGACAGACGTCGCAACTAGCAATATATTGAGCAATTTCTCTCTTCATCCTAGTCCACCAAAACCTCTGGCGTAGGTCTTGATACATCTTAGTACTACCGGGATGAATGGTGAGAGGGGATTCATGAGCTTCCTTAAGGATCAGCCGCCTCAGGTTTCGTGCCTTGGGAACCACTAAGCGGTTTCCAAAGTATACGACACCTTGATCATCAATGGAGAAACAATTCGCGACTCCTTTCTTAATGTTTCTCTTAATACAAGAGATTCCCGGGTCTACCTTTTGTGCCTTGATATTCTGATCCGTAAGGGTAGGTTTCACCACCAGGGTGGATAGGAATCCTCGAGGAACAATGTGAAGATTAAGCTTACGAAATTCCTCGTGGAGAAGTGGTTGACTCTGTTGTAACATCAGGTTGTTACAATAAGATTTACGACTTAGCGCATCAGCCATGACATTGGCTTTGCCTGGGGTGTAAGTTATTCCTTAGTCGTAATTCGAGATCAACTCGACCCAACGTCTTTGCCTGAGATTCAAATCTGGTTGGGTGAAGATATATTTCAAACTTTGGTGATCGGTGAAGATCTCGCAATGATTACCGAGAAGGTAATGTCGCCAAGTTTTGAGTGCATGGACTACAGCTGCAAGCTCTAGATCATGTGTGGGATAATTTTCCTCATGTGGGTATAATTGTCGTGAAGCATAGGCAATTACCTGACGATCTTGCATGAGTATGCAACCTAGTCCTTGTCGCGAGGCGTCGCAATAGATAATAAAGTCCTTGGAGAAATCTGGTGGTACCAGTACGGGAGCAGATGTCAGGCATCTTTTCAGTTCCTGAAAGCTGAACTCGCACTATGGGGTCCACTCGAACTTTTTATCTTTCTTGAGGAGTTCAGTTAGAGGTTTAGCAACCTTGGAGAAATTCTCGATGAAGCGGCGGCAATAGCTCGCTAAGCCAAGGAAGCTCCGAACTTGCTTGACCGTCTCAGGTGGAGTCCAATCAAGGACGGCTTGAACTCGCTCGGGATTGACAGCAATACCCTTACCAGAGATTACATGGCCTAGATAGGTCACTTCTGGCAACCAAAATTCACACTTGGAGAATTTGGCATAAAGGCGATGCTCTCGAAGTTTCGTCAATACCAGCCTTAGATGTTCGGCATGTTCTTCTTCATTCTTGGAGTAGATGAGTATGTCATCGAGGTATACTGCGACAAATTTATCCAAATACTCCATGAAGACCGAGTTCATTAATCGAGAGAAAGTGGCTAGGGCATTGGTTAAATCGAAGGACATGACGGTGTACTCGTATTGGCCATAACGAGTAACAAAGGCCGTTTTGGGAATGTCCCCATTTCTGATTTTGATTTGATGGTAGCCCAACCTCAAATCCATCTTGGAAAAGACTGAGGATCCAGTGAGCTGGTCATACAGATCGTTGATCCTAGGAAGCAGATACTTGTTCTTGATAGTGACCAAGTTGACAGGTCGGTAATCTACAACCATCTGATCCGTTACATCCTTCTTCTTGACGAAGAGGACGGGGCAAGCCCAAGGGGAGGAACTAGGACGGATGAAACCCTTTTTCAAGGACTCATCGAGTTGGTTCTTAAGCTCGGCTAGTTCTAAGAGTGCCATCTTATAGGGTCTTCTAGAAATTGGAACGGTTCCTGGAACAAGGTCTATCACAAACTCGACATCCTGTCAGGTGGAACACCTGGCAGTTCTTCGGGAAAGACATCCGGGAAGTCTCGGACTACCGGAATATCTTCAAGGTCTGGAAGGGGGTTGGCATTTAGGGAGTAAAGCTGGCGCTTGGCCACTCGAGTTAAGACATTGCCTGTCTTGCCCGATGGGTGAGTAAGTTGAACGGTTCTAGTGGCATAATCAACCTTAGCATAATGAGCTGACATCCAGTCCATACCCAAGATGATGTTTATGTCCGAGGACTTGAGAGCTATTAAGGATGCAAGGCAGACGAGTCTATCGACAAGAATTTCATTCCCATGGCTTACTCTAGAGGTTTGCCATCTAGAGCCAGGGGTTTGAATTTCCATGGTAGTGGGCATGTCACAGAATGTTGTGTTATGCAATCGAGCATAGCTCTCAGATATGAATGAATGAGATGCTCCAGTATCAAAAAGAACAGATGCCGAATGGCAATTAACAAGGAGCGTACCAAGGACGATGTTAGGATCCTCATGAGCCTCCTCAGCTGACACATAGTTGACATGGCCACGTGCAGTGGTGGCTGGCTTGGCGTAGAATGTCTTTCCCACTGGCTTACCATGGCCAACGGACTTTCCAGACTGATTGGGGTTGTTGTTCTGGGGACACTCTCGACTATAGTGACCTGGCTCTCCACACTTGAAACATGTCACAACATTGGGGCGTGGAGCAGCATTAGCAGCGAGGCCACCATAGGGCTTGGACGGTGCAAACTGCTGGTTGGGGCGAGGCGCCTCAAAGGATGGCCTCGAAATGAACCTGGGTGGCAGTGCCGTGCTTGGAATCCACACCCGGCGCTTCTGAGATCCAGAGCCGGATGAAGAGCCAAAATCACGAGAGTGCTTACGTGAAGCGTCATAGTCAGACTGGCCTGTCTCAGCACTGATGGCTTTATTGACCAACTTCTGAAAGGAGGTGCACTCGTGCAGACGAAGATCGCGGCGAAGCTCAAGGCTAAGTCCCTTGCAGAACCTTGCCTGCTTCTTAGTGTCGGTGGATACCTCTTCAGGAGCATATCGTGCCAGATTCCCAAATTCACGACTATATGCATCCACAGCCAGTCTTCCTTGGGTGAAATTGCAGAACTCTTCCCTCTTGCGATCTATGAGACCTTCCGGGATGTGATGCTCATGGAAAGCCTCATTGAATTCAGCCCAAGTAGTGATTTGGCCGACCGGGCGCATAGCCTCAAAGTTTTCCCACCAAAGGCTAGCAGGGCCTTCGAGGTGATAGGCAGCATAGGTAACCTTATCAGCTTCGGCTACGTTGGCAGAACGTAGCTTGTGTATGATGCTGTGGAGCCAGTCATCCGCGTCGAGGGGCTCGACGGAATGATTAAACTTTGGAGGGTACAACTTGATGAAGTCATTGATTGACACCAAGTCATTTCGCTGATGGCGTGCAGTGTTCTGCTCAATCCGCTCCAGCAAGCGGTTAGTCTCACGCTTGTTTCTTTCCGCCTCCAGCATCACTTCGGCCAAAGAAGACAGGTGAGGCAGATTTTCACCCCTAGCTGCACTGGCTTCCCCTTGCTCCGGGGCAGCAGGGTTGCTGTGGGTGTTGACCATCCTAGGAGAAAACAAGACAACGGTTTAGATAAGGATGGCACAAACTTAGCAAGGAAGTGCAGAATGTAATGGATAACATGGAATGCTAAGATGTTCATTGCACGACATGGTAATATAGAAACTGCCATATATATACCATTGGTCATACACACCGTACATAGTTTATTACAAGCCCAGGCTAGAGTACAACTACGGTGAAAGATATTACATCTCATCAGAGGCACTCCAAGCTCCTATACATTATTTTTCTGCACCTCCAGAGCGTGATACACACCAAGTCATATCCCACGGTCACGCAGGACTGTGGAGAATACAACTATTACAATACTAATGAAACTACTACTAGCTCAGACGGCTCCGTAGTAATCCTCATAGAAGTCGCCACCAAAGCCTGGAAGTGGAACATGATCATCTGGGAACAGATGGTCCTGCGGAGCCTGCGGACCATAGGGACTCGGATGTGGCCTTGGTCCCATAGGTGGTGGCAGATGGGGACCACGAGGAGGGGTGATGCCTCCTACATCGCGCCACTCCATACAATATGGCAATCCAGACCGTATAGTGTACAGGTCCCTCATGTCCATGTATCCTGCCTGCACCACAGGTGCAAACCAAGTCAGAGTGGCCCAATGATCAGAACGAGTGTGGAAAAGCTCCATACGCAAGGCCCGATTTTCGCGATCCTTATCCTCGAGCATCTCGGCAGTGGTGCGGATTAGTGACTCCTCATGTGAAGAGTCATAGTACAAAGCCTGATAGTACCCCTGTGCTCCAGGAAGTGAGGCTGGCATGTAACGGAAATCGGTGTTTTGTAGCAAGGCAATCCTGGCTCGAATGATAGTCATCATTGAATAGGCTGCATCCTGCACAGACATCTCAATAGTGACCCCAAGTCCATAGGAACAGTGAAGGCGCTCAGTGGCTCCAGGATAAGAGGGATATATCCTGACGGTACAGAGGTACTAGCTCTGGTTGAAGTCTCTGAACTGCTCCTCGACTGTATATTCCGGATACCACCTATAGCCTGACTCGACCATCACTCGAACCAACATGGCCGTGTTGCCGGGCACATCGAGGCACCGGGTCAGACGAACCACTTGGTTCTGCGAATGGGTGGCCATCTGAAAGCACAGAATAATGCAAAGGCATTAGAATTTTCTAGGGAAATCGGACAGCATAACGGCTATAAATGCTCAGAAAAAGATTCGAGACATCCACAACAGTTTGCAATACCACTCAACAACATCATATCAAGGTTCTGATTCAACTGGCAACATACTAAAAGTAGTAGAAACTGTATTGTGGCTGGTAACAGCAATCCTATAAGCTACTACAGATTAGTAACACGTGAACCTAATAGAAGAAGAGAGCCTAGTCCTTAACCCACGTTGAATGAGAAGAGAATGACTCAGATCAGAGGGCATAAGGTAAAGGAGTAAAAAGAGCCTTACATTCCCTCCCACAATCAATTCCCCTACATATAACTAAAGCATTTCTAGACTCGACATCAACCAGTTTGGCTCAACGAACCTACACGCAGTCCGGCTCTGATGCCAACGCTGTCAGGACCCCGATTCCAAGTCACATTGATCTAGCCGGTAACACCTCATATCACATTGCGGCCTCACGCATGGTATCCCCACGGGTGTCACCTTACCATGGCCCGGGACCGTTTGCACCTTTTGGCTCACGTATATGATAGTGTCGCTAGCATCCATATGACAGAGAACCCGGGCCGACATGGCTAGTCGTGAACCCAAAGCGGCACAGGCCTATGGAGACAGGCATACATGAATCACATCAAGCATGTCGGTCATCAGCGAGTGAATCCGGGCTGTAGCACTGGGCTAACAGGACTCTGGGAACCCGGGCTGTAGCAGGCTAGGCAGGACTCCGGAAGTCACCGCGTGACATTTCCCCGAAGGGACAGACATAGGAACGAAGTGAAACACATGCCGGTCAGTCAAGTGTCCTGAGCAGTAGTGCTAGGCTAGCAGGACTCCAGTGAACCGGGCTGTAGCGGACTACTATGGCTCAAGGAGCACTAGACTACATTTCCCCATAAGAGAGGCTGCCAAGGATAAACAACTAGATTGTCGGATCCCACACATACCAAGCATTTCAATCATACACACAATATGCTCGATATGTGCAAATACAACATGGCATCACAACAAAACTCTACAACTCAAGTACTTTATTTAAAGGCTCTAGAGAGCCATACATAACATGTTCATACAGGTAGGGGTCACATGACCCGACACTCAAGTCATACAAGCATCCAAGCACATGCGGAAGCAAATAGTCTGAGTACAGACACTAGAAAGAAAGAAGGCTTCTCGAAGCCTGTCTATCTACATAGGGCCCTCCATGGCCAGGATCACCACCTGGGTGGCAAGTTACTCATCGACGTCGAGATCTACATAAAACCCACCGGAGGGGCGGTGTTGTCGTCTGAAAATACTAATTAAATCAAACATGAGTACAAAGGTACTCGGGAAGTCTTACAACAGAACCTACTATACATGCTCATTCTCAAGAAGGTGGTGGAGTTATTGCAGCAAGCCAGCTTTGACTCTTGGCTAAGCTATCCTACGAGACACCACTAGTAAAATAGTTTTCGCACACGAGTCCACTAATCACCAACACAATACTCCACCGGGGATCCTCCCTCGTCATCCTACGAGAGGGCCATCCTCGGTACTCACACTTATCTTGAGTCTTTTAGTAGTAGCCATTAACTTGTCTATGAACTGTATAGGCAACCAAGTAGTCCTTTACCGCGGACGCGGCTATTCGAATAGATGATGTTAACCCTGCAGGGGTGTACTTCTTCATACACGCTCTCACCACTTACCGTCGTTTACACGACATGTACTTGGCAACCTTCAAGCGGAAGCCCAACGAGGGTGTCGGCCACGGCCTACCTAAACACTCAAGTCTCTAGTCCAGGTTTATCGCCTATTCAGGTTCCATCCGCAGGGAGTCCGGCCGAGGTTTCCACATACGGCCCCGAACGATGTGAACAGGGTCCCGAGACACCAAACGGGCGCCCGGCATACCCGGCCATGGTGTATCTACCGCAACATAGCCCACCCCTAGGGTCAGCGCTACGCACGGCCGCCAACACATAACCTACAAACACCAGAAACTAATTGCAACTCCTGGACAGAGTACTAGGGTGATTAAGAAGCCGAGAGGGTCCATTGGTTTCGGGCCCAATGTATGGTAGTAGCTGATTCTTAAATCACACATACAGATCTCAGTTCTTAGGGACGGCCTCAATGAAACAACCCACCATGTACTCCTACATGGCCTCTCATCGATTTACCAAAACATGTTCAATACATTCCTCACATTACCGACATAATCATTTCACTCTAGCCCATCACCCAGATGAACCAGACCTGACACACCTCTAAGCATAGCAGGCATAGCAAGGTAGGAAACACATACATGGCTCAATCAACTCCTACACATGCTAGTGGGTTTCATCTAGTTACTGTGGAAATGACAGGTCATGCAGAGGATAAGGGTTCAACTACCGCAGCACACATCAGTTTGAAACGTTGTTGTCTTAATGCAGTAAGTGAGAGCAGAAGCGAGAACATGGGATTGTATCGATATGATCAATGGGGCTGCTTGCCTGATGGAGTAGTAGTAGGGTACTGCCCTTCAGTTGGATACTCGGAGATATCCTCGGAGGCAGAACCTACCACGAAGGACGCACAGAACATAATCAACACATGGCAATATGCAACAATATGATGCATGCTATGACATGGCAAAATGATGTGTCCTGCCTAATGCAATGTGAAACAAGTTGATAAGGGTCCATTTGAATCAAAGATTCAAATGAAAGCTTAAGTTCTTATGCATAATAAGTGTATTAGCTTGTTTCACCTAAACAGCAAGGTTAAAGTGTTTCGTCATGCATGAAACCATTACAGATGGAAAGATTGAATTTTTCTGATCATTTTTCATATATAATTTGTTTGATTTGGAGCTATGGTTGATATTCTATGATTTTTAGAAGTTTTGGCTATTTTCTAGAATTTCCTATATAAGAATAAATCCAGAAATTAAATAACTGCGTCAGCACTGCGTCATTGTGATGTCAGCGAGTCAAAGGCGCCAGCCCAGGTCAAACTTGACTGGTGGGCCCCATCTGTCAGTGTCTCACCTAACTAACAGAATTAAATTAGTACTAACTAAACTGTTAGTGGGGGCTGGGCCCGCATGTCAGTGACCTATTGGGTTAACTAATAGTTAATTAGTGCTAACTAAAATCAACAGGGCTCTGGGCCACCTGTCATTGACCCAAGGGAGTTAAACCCCTGGTCAAACGAGGTCAACTCGCCGGCGGCTTGACGCCGGCGACGACAGACGCGGCGGAGGGGCTCGAGTTTGCGTCTCCGGTGACCAAACGGGCGGCCGAGACCATCTACGGGGAGCTGGAAATGAGCCGCGTCGGTTGGTGGTGGAAGTGGAGCTCGGGGAGGCCGGGAACGACGCCGGCAACGACCTTGGCGGTCGCCGGAGCTCGGGTGAGGATGAACCCGAGGCTACGGGGCATGGCGAGGCATGTGGGGTGGTGCATTGGGTTCCTGGGGACGTGGTGAGTGCGGTGACGCGCTCGGATTCAAGCTTACGTGTATGTGGCCACGACGGCGACATGGCCGGCGGAGCCGAGCTCTCGGCCGTGATGGCCAACGGGGTTAGAGGGCAGATCGAGCGACGTGGCTAGGGGGAGAAGAAAGAGGAGCTCACGGCAAGTGCAGCGGGCGTCGAAGCGGGCTCGGGGAAGCTCGGGAGGCGGTGAATCGTCGGCGACGATCTCCGGTGGCCGATGAGGGGAACGGCAGCGGTGGCGGCGTTGTAGCGCGTCCGAGGCCTCGTGGCTCGTCGAGGAGGTCGAGGGAGATGATGCGAAGCTCGTGGGCACGGTGGGGTGACACGGGAACGACGGTGGCTACGGCTACGACGGCAAGACGGCGGCGGCTGCGTCCGCCATGGCTTCGAGGGAGTGAGGAAGAGAGCAGGGGGGAATGAGGTGCCCAGGGGGTCGGGGCGGCGACGTGGAGCTCGCCCAGGTGTCCAGGGACGTAGGCGGCAAGCAGTTGACACCGTGGCGAGCTCGTGCTCGCCGGCGTCACTTCTGTGCCTGCCTGGCGAGGGAGAAGCAGCTGGCTGGCACGGGCCAGCATAGTGCTGGGCCGGCCAGGTGGGCTGCGGCCAGGTAAGTTCCCTCCTTCTCTTTTATTTCTGTTTTTCTATTTTTCTGTAAGTTTGTGGCTTTATTAAAATACTTAGGCCTCTTTAAAAATCCTGAAAATAATCATAGGCTCTGTTTAGATTATTTCCAACAGCCCACCCTTATTTCCAGAACTATTTGAGCATTTAAAATATTTTATAGCATTTAAATGCCCAAATTCAAATACTTATGATTTAATTCAAAAAAGCTAGAATGTCCTAGAAAAGAGTGCACCATTTTTGTCAGGGATTTTAGCCCAAACCAGAAATGATGAACATTTTGTGAAGGGCATTTTGGGTTCATTGAAAATATTTTTAGTAAACCCTAGTTGTTTCCAGGGGGTGCTGGGGGTTCTGTCATCCCCATTTCAAGTTTCTGTAAAAGTAGACATGATGCAACACTCTAATGCATGAGCTAGCTAGGATGTGACAGACGTCCGCTCAGCGTCGCCGGTGATACCCAGCGGCCAGGTCCTTCAAGGTTTCCTTCTTTTGTTTCCCTGCGCGGAATGTGACAAGCCTCGTGGGGGTATGTAAAAAATTGTAAAGCTTTTGTTTTAATGCTATCCTCCTTAGCTTTGCGTTGAAATTGTGTATCCCACTCCGACACGGTTCCCCCTTTTCATTCTCGTGGCAGCTTAGTGCTCTACGCCGACAAGACCCAGTCCCCAGGCAGGCTTCAGTCATTGCTGGTATGCCAGGTCACGATGACGTGGTCAAGGCCAGGAGGTGAGCGGCCTGAGGTCAGGTGAGAGCTCCTGAGGCGCGATGCTCAAGAGGTCCCCATTGGCGTGCAAGCAGCTCCCAAAGGCCGAAAGGAAAGCGACATTGCCCGAGCGAGGCTACGAGGGTCGAGGGACTGGGTCGTGAGGTTGATGCTGATGTGTATGGGTGACTTGTCTTAGTTAGCAGCGGCGATTCCCTTGCGCGTCGCCTGGTTGCGCCTTAGAGGTGGCACTTCTAGGTGGGGCTCACGCTGGCCTCCCCCTTTTCCTCGCTCATCTAGGTGCTCTACGTCCTCGGGTCCTGGCCCTCGAGCGAGGCTCAGCCGCCACTGGTATGCCAGGTTGCAATGTCGTGGTCAAGGCCAGGGGTGAGGGCTGGAGAGCCAGTAGGGACTTCTGAGGCGCGGTGCTCAGGAGCCCCCTTTAATGTGCAAGTGAATCGCGTGAAAAGGGGCGGCCGACAGGGCCTGTCCATAGTTAAGCTCCTGGGGTTCCTGCGAGTTAGTCCAAGGAGAAGAACACGACACATGACCACACTTGTTGTCCTGCCACTGATCATTCCGCAAGAAGATGAAGGCACTGAGGATCTGGTGAGGTGACGTGCGCGGGGCAGGCCGTGAGCCAGAGCTCGATCTCTCAAATTTGTCAGCATTGCAGGGACGGACCCGAGCACAAGCGTCGTGCCAGCATGTGTAGCCCCCATTGCGGGATGAGCAGGAGGCCGGTCGGTAACGCAGGAGGCCGCGAAGGGCGATAAAACACCAGGCAGGCGGGTGATATCATAAATCATCTCATGGATAGAGTAGAGCTAGTTCTGATAGATGCAAAACCATACATGTCGCAAGGACGGACCCATGCGGCTTGGGGATAATGCAGCCCAAGGGGTGCCACCAACTGAATAAACCAGAAAATGCCACCTGGCACCATTGCTGAAGAGATGTTGGAGTAGCCGAAGATGTGTGTTGTACAAGTCGCTCCTCATGAGCCGCCCAGGCCCTGAACCTCGGGAGGCTCTGGGGGGGCCCGGGGAGCTTGCGAGGATCCGTCGCCATCTCCGTCAGGATCGCCTGGTGCCTAGCCTCCTGGGCCGCCATGATGCTCCCCATGTGACGTTGATGCCCGACAACCCTGCTCAACAAGCCGAAAGGCAGGCGAACATAGCTGTGAGGGGGGCCCTCGCACCGGCCAGCGCGTGATGGCCAGAAGCGCTCCTAAGATGCGGCCCTATTGAGCCCTGGGATGTTGACGCAGACGCGCAGCTCACTGTCCTCGTTGGGGCAGGGAGCTGCGCCGGGTGGTGGGCGACGGTCGCCCCGCATAGTTCTTGCCTCCTGAAGCTCCTCGATTGCCTTGGTGATGAACTCCTAAGAACCTGGCTCCCCATGCCTTGTTCCCTCCTGGCGGAAGCGCGCGCTGAAGCACGCCTCCACGTGGTGCCCGAGCGCCTCCCTCATGACGTTGGCTAGGTCAGAGGTCCTCCAGAGGAGAGCCCCCGAGCCCAGCCTGAGAGGGGCGCTGGGCGCGCCTTCCTATGCAAGAGAGGGAGGTGCCCCGGTTGTGGGCGTTGGTCCTGAGGTGGTGCCGCTGGACACCCCGCTCTCCTGAGCTTCTTGGCGGAGCAGCTACTTCTTCTTCTTGCGGACAGCCTCATGAGGGTAGATGGTGCCTTCGTTGTTTGGGTTCTCGACTGGTGCTGCCTGGTAGGCGCACTCGAGGGAGTACACTGCGTCCTTCTCTTCGCATGCGACCGTGATGATGTCGCAGCTCCCTAGCATCTCTAGGACGTTGTATCCATGGTGGGTGACTGCCATGAACTTGGCTAGGGCCGGGTAGCCGAGGATGGCATTGCACGGAAGGCGAATGTGAGCGACGTCAAAGTCAATGAGCTCGGCGCGGTAGTTGTCGCAGGTGCCGAAGGTGATAGGGAGGTGGATCTGCCCTATCGGGGTGGTGGAGCCGTCGGTCACTCCTGAGAAGGGCTTGGTGGGCTGCAGCTGGTCATAGGGCACGTGGAATTGGTCGAATGTCTTGATGGAAAGAACATTGAGCCCTGCGCCGCCATTGATGAGAGTCTTGGCGACGAGGACGTTCCTGATGGTTGGCAAGTAGAGCATTGGGAGAGCACCGGCAGTTGTTGCACACTTGAGCTGGTCAGACGAGCTGAAGGTGATGGTGCACTTGGACCACCTGAGCGGACACATAGCCTTGATGCTTGGGGAGGTCCGCATTCACCTCACGAGCAAACTGCTTGAAGATGCGATGAGAGGCAGGGGCCTGAGCGCCGCCCAGGATGCAGGCGATGGCACGAGGCTCCTGGAAGCCCCCAGCCCCTCATCCTGGTGGTGATCGTCGTTCCTCCTTGGTGGCGGTGGCACCGGAGGGAGGCTAGCGTAACCCTAAGGATGGTCCTCACGAGGCTGGTCCCTCCAGGGGCCCTCACGAGGCTGGCCCTGCCAACGTTCCTCACGAGGTTGATCGTGCCACTCTTGGCGGGGGTCGCGGCCGTCCCAGCGTCCTCCACTTCAGCCTCCTCCGTGGTTGTAGCCTCGATCATTGCGCTCGGGGCGACGACCGAGGCGCCCATCGCGGATGGCCCGGAGCTCCTGACATTCGTTGGTGTTGTGGTTGTACACGTTGTGGAATATGCAGAATGGGCGGCTGCCCTTGGATGACTCTGGGTGATCGTACCCGCACTTCGTCTCTGGTTCGGCCACAAGGACGACTGCCCCCTTGCGCTTCAGGGAGCTCGAGAAGGGAGAGGCGTCCCTCCTCAGCTCTCGCACACTTGGTCTCCATGTTGAACATCTCCAGAGCCATGCATAGGTCCTCATGTATGGCGAGCTCCTCCTTCATCTTGATGTCGCGAACGCCATCAGTGAATGCTGAGATGATGGCTTCATCCGATACCTTGGGGATCTTGAGGCGAACACTCGTGAAGCAATGGATGTACTTCTGCAAGGTCTCCCCTGGCTGCTGCTTGATGCACCGCAGGTCACCCACAGCTGGCGGCCAGTCGTGGGTGCCCTGGAAGTTCGCAACGAAACGCTATCGCATTTTGTCCCATGAGGAGATCGATCCCGCGGGCAGGTGCAGGAGCCACGAGCGCGCGCCATCCTTGAGGGCCATGGGAAACCAGTTCGCCATAACCTTCTCGTCACCGTTGGTTGCCTCGATGCTCAGCCGTAGAGCTGCGGGAACTTAGCAGGGTCGGGGGTGTTGTCGTAGCGTAGAGGCATGTCGGGCTTGAACTTCCCTGGCCAGATGACGCTACGCAGCTCCGGAGTGAAGGCGCGGAAAGCCGCTGTGGTCGCAGGAGCCCATCATGGAGGTGGAGCTTGATCCTGGCGCTCGTGCGCCACCACCGCAGGCGGCACGCGGTCTTGACGTGGCGGTGCTGGGAGTGCACGAGCATCTTCTTGCGGCCGCTGGACCACCTGGAAGCTTTCTTCTTCATGCACCGGCGCCCTACGCGGCGGGTCACACCGTGGGGCCTCACGCCTTGGCCCGAGGGAGACTTCTTGACAGGGAGGTGGAGGAGGTGCTTCGTGGGCTACGTCACCCATAGTAGGCAGCGGGCGAGACAGTGAGAGAGACGGTGCAGGAGAGCCCCCGGCGGAGCTGACAAGCTTGATGATGCGGTCCAGCCGGTCTTCGTAGAAGTAGTCGAAGGGGGTGATAGCGCAAGAGCTCGCGCGCCATGAGCAACGCAGCTTGTGTGGCCGCCGGCCCACGACGCGCATGGGACAACGAACCAGCCGGAGTCAGTGGCGGGGTGGCGGTGCGCCCATCACACCGCACGGAGGGGTGCAGCGACGAAGCTTGCTGCTCAAGCCCCGCTGGGCCGGTAGCGGCGTTCGTCACTGGACACGAGGGACGGTGAGGACAGCCGTCACCCGCCGGCACTGTCTGAGCGACGCGGGCGGCAAGAGCGGCCCGGCGCTTAGCACAAGCTCGACGGGCGTCAGCCATGGAAGCGG
Source organism: Triticum aestivum (assembly GCF_018294505.1). Lineage (NCBI taxonomy): Eukaryota > Viridiplantae > Streptophyta > Magnoliopsida > Poales > Poaceae > Triticum > Triticum aestivum. Next base: position 218,780,936 of record NC_057803.1, read on the forward strand.
TGGAGAGGTGGCGGGTCGACCAGCGGAAGAGCGGCTCCGACGCACCCCTACCTGGCGCACCAAATGGCTGATTTTGGGTTCTGCAGACCCTTGAGAGGTTCGAACTCTGGGCTGCGTGTGAAGAACTCATCCTCCCCAGTCTTCCTACTCGCTAATCTCACAGCCTAGCCCGACGAACTGAATGGAAAAGAGACACAAAAGTTTACCCAGGTTCGGGCCACCTTGCGGTGTAAAACCCTACTCCTGCTTTGTGGTGGATTGGCCTCGAGGGGCTGAGCACGAACTAGTACAGTGGGAGAACAACCTCAGGAGGAGGAGTGTTCTTGTGCTCGATGAGCTGGTGGGTGTGAGGATGATTTGAATGATCCGTCCTCCTCTGAATGATCCTCCTTCTCTATGGCGGTGGCTAAGTCCTATTTATAGGGGCCTCGGTCCTCTTCCCAAATGAAGGCAGGAAGGGATCCCACAATGGCCAAATTTGAAGGGAGACAACTAGTACATGCTATCCTGACAAAACTAGTCTTTGCCCGCAAAAGCCTCTGGTCATGACATCATGGTGGGCTCGGCGATGACCTCCGTCCTGCCGTCCTGGCGATCTTTGTCTTGTTGCACCATAATGGAAACCTTTGGTTGATGCCTCGAGACTTCAACCCTGCGCTTGCCTCCTTAGCACCAAAGAGGAAATTGGTACATTGCGCCTGCTGGCGCCCGCCTAGCCTTGGTCATCACGACTCACGTCATCCGAACCTCGCGAGGTGAGCCTTGCATAGAAATATCCGCTCCTCGAGAGCCAACCTAGAGAGACTGCTCCTCATGGAGGTCTTGATGTCGTCCGGCTCGCGAGGCTTGGCCCCTCGCGAGGGTCTTGAGTTGTTGATGCTGAAGCTGGGCCGTACCAGGCCGTCGATGAAGCCACACCATGGGCCTCAGGCAGGCAAGTCTGGGTACCCCCGTTCCCAGAACGCCGACAGGAACCACTGCGAACGAAAAAGATTTAGACATTGTTGTGTAACAACTCATTATGAGCAGTAAAAAGAGAAGGTTGCGGAGTTTGTAGTTACCATCTTACAGCTCACTGTTGTGTTGGATAGAGCATAAACAAATAATTTGCTTGCCATCGTTCATATCTCTTTGCTAATAATCCTTATCAGTTTCCTCACTTGATGCTTGTTCATGAATATCTCATTGCCCCTTACGCAAAAAGGGTCGATGCGTGGATCCTTGCCAAGGGCATATGTACCTACAAGCAACAAGTCAATATTAGAAGCTAACAAGTGCCAAGGCTTGCCCTGGATCTATATGCACTATATTATGGAACGACGAGGGGAGTACAAGCCGAGCGATGAAACTAACCTCGGCGGAAAATGGTGGCCACTCTCGTTGTTGTCATGCATAAGTAGTGGAATGGCATGATAAGTACAGCAACCTTAACATCAAACAAATATAGCAAAGGTAAACAACATCATCTCCAAATGATATCTTGAATGTGTTGGTTTCAGCATGCTGTTAAAGCAGATATAAAATGGAAGACAATGTTGTCGACAACAGGCTTAACAGCCATCAAATATTGCAATTCAAACTGATATTGTTGAAAATGAATAGAACATAGGTAATGCTTAAACATCACACTGGATAAATGTGTAAAACTGAAATAAAGGGCTTGTGTTAACTACACCAGGAATAACTGGAACCAAATATAGTTGTTCAAACTGGTATTGATGCAATCGAGCGGCACAGTTCTGACTTGCACATAATGAACATCACATTGTGAATGACTGAAATAAACAAGGCATAAATGATCAGTATAAGAACCAAATATAGCCTTTGAAAACTAGACAGAGTCTCACTACAACCAACCTAACAAGCAAATACAGATAAACAGGGCATATGCTTGAAAACTGGACAAATGCTCACTACAACCAACCTAACAAGCAAATACAGATAAAAAGGCATCTGCTTGAAAACTGGACAAATGCTCACTTCAACCAACCTAACGACCAAATACAGATAAACAAGGCATCTGCTTGATAACTGGACAAATGCTCACTACAACCAACCTAAGAACCAAATACATATAAACAAGGCATTTGCTCAATAACTGGAAAATTTCTCACTGCAACCAACCTAACAACCAAATACATATAAAAAAGGCATATACTCACTATAAACAATCAAATATAGCCATTCGTGAAACTGAAGTGGACAATTCATACTTAAACATCACATAGCCCTATTGAACAATTCATTTTTGCATAACTGAAATAATTAAACATGACACAGTTAAAGCACCGCATGGAAAATGCTACTACAACAAAGGGCACGGGTTGGCAAGCTAGAAAAGGTAAGATTTGCTTATAGGATGTTGCCTCACATGTCATGGACGGGATCCTTCCAGTTGGAAGAGCACAGACCCATGGTGTGCTCTTTGATGCCATAGATGGGTTGTTTCACCTTGGAAGAACCTTTGTAGGTGCCCTCCTTGTGGTCGTGGTCGTGGTCGATGAGATCTGACTTGGCAATTGAGGATCCCAAGCCACCATCGTAGAACGTGTCCTTCAGAAATGACAAAATGTGCTCGATGGCGTACAAGGATCGCAAATCCTTGGCTACTTGGCGGAGGAGAACAGCGGCAGGACCATCGAAGAGATCGACGGTGCTTGAACTAAAGGGGTTGGGGATGGACCACTTAACCTATGACATGGCCCACGTGAAGCCAACGCTGTTGACAAGCTTGATGTCGTAGCCAGCTTTCCCGAGATACAGTAATACGCTAGCCCGCTGACATGAAGCCTTCGGCATGGCAACGTAGCCAATGTCTCCGCCGGCTTTCGCGGTGACATGTTGCTCCGGGATCGATAGGTCGGGGCGAATGGTGGCCACCTCACCAACGTCCACTGGAGAAGCCATGATAAACCTCTTCTAGGCCGAATACTCATCGAGCTCCCCGGGGTACGTGGTCGAGCTTAGGCTGCGACATTCCGGAGCAGGGGATGTGGATCTAGCGGGGAGGGACACTGCATGCCTCATCTAAAAACTCAAGGGAGTGGGGTGACGGTATGGGAATCGCTGGGTAACCTGAACTTTATTATCTAAGCTAGGAGGAATGGGCAGACCGGCAGGGGTTGGCGGCGGTGAGCTAGGGTTCAAGGGGGGAGGGGCTAGGTGGGGGGGACTTTGGAGGGGGTGGTGTTTGAGTATATGCTATGGCTACTAAATTTTTTAGTAATGGTGGGTGGAGATGGTGGTGGACGAGGGAGGGTGACGGTTCAAATGCCTCGACTACTACAATTTTACTATAAGGTCGATGCTCGAGGAGTGTGGCGGCGGTTGAAGTACGGCGGCTACTAAAATTTGGGTAAAGGAATTGATGTGAGGCGGGAGTACCCAAGATCGCCCACGGTCCAATAAGAATATGCGTTTATGATAATAAGGAAAAGTGGCGGAACCGCTGATATTTGCAACGCTCAAGGCGGGTAGTTTGTTTTTAGATTTCTAGCTAGCTGGTTTATCGCACACGGTTCGTCCTAATTTCTAAATAAACTACCCACCTTTAGCTTGTGCAGGTGGTGATTTTACAGTGCACTTGCATCACACATGGTTAAGCAATTACCTCCACCCTTTGCTCGTACTTGCGCAATCATGGTGATTTTATAGCGCACTTGCATCGCACATGGTTGAGCCAGTACCTCCACCTTTGCTCGCACTTGTGCAGTCGTCGTGATTCACAGCGCACTGATGACCCAAAAGTATAGGGGATCTATCATAGTCCTTTCAATAAGTAAGAGTGTCGAACCCAACGAGGAGCAGAAGGAAATGACAAGCGGTTTTTAGTAAGGTATTCTCTGCAAGCACTGAAATTATCGGTAACAGATAATTTTGTGATAAGGTAACTCATAACGGGTAACAAGTAATAAAAGTAAACAAGGTGCAGCAAGGTGGCCCAATCCTTTTTGTAGCAAAGTACAAGCATGTACAAACTCTTATATAAAGGAAAGCGCTCCCGAGGACCACATGGGAATTATCGTCAAGCTAGTTTTCATCATGCTCATATGATTCGCGTTCGTTACTTTGATAATTTGATATGTGGGTGGACCGGTGCTTGGGTACTGCCATTTCTTGGACAAGCATCCCACTTATGATTAACCCTCTTCGCAAGCATCCGCAACTACGAAAGAAGAATTAAGATAAACCTAACCATAGCATGAAACATATGGATCCAAATAGCCCCTTACGAAGCAACGCATAAACTAGGGTTTAAGCTTCTGTCACTCTAGCAACCCATCATCTACTTATTACTTCCCAATGCCTTCCCCTAGGCCCAAACAATGGTTAAGTGTCATGTAGTCGACGTTCACATAACACGACTAGAGGAAAGACAACATACATCTCATCAAAATATCAAACGAATACCAAATTCACATGACTACTTATAGCAAGACTTCTCTCATGTCCTCAGGAACAAACATAACTACTCACAAATCATATTCATGTTCATAATCAGAGGGGTATTAATATGCATAAAGGATCTGAACATATAATATTCCACTGAATAAACCAACTAGCATCAACTACAAGGAGTAATCAACACTACTAGCAACCAACAGGTACCAATCTGAGGTTTTGAGACAAAGATCGGATACAAGAGATGAACTAGGGTTTGAGAGGAAATGGTGCTGGTGAAGATGTTGGTGGAGATTGACCCCCTCCCGAAGAGAGGATCGATGGTGATGATGATGGTGACGATTTTCCCCTCCGAGAGGGATGTTTCCCCGGCAGAACAGCTCAGCCGGAGCCCTAGATTGGTTTCGCCAAGGTTCCGCCTCGAGACGGTGGCGCTTCTCCCAAAAGCTTCCTCCTTATTTTTTCCAGGGCAAAAGACACCTTATACCAAAAGATGGGCATCGGGGGCCTGCCAGGTGGCCCATGAGGCAGGGGGCGCACCCAGGGGGTAGGGCGCGCCCCCACCCTCGTCGACGGTGGCTGGCTCCCCTCTGGTGCTTTATTCGCCCAATATTTTTAATATATTCCAAAACTGACTTTTGTGGAGTTTCAGGACTTTTGGAGTTGTGTAGAATAGGTCTCTAATATTTGCTCCTTTTCCAGCCTAGAATTCCAGCTGCCGGTATTCTCCCTCTTCATGTAAACCTCGTAAAATAAGAGAAAAAAGGCATAACCATTGTGACATAATGTGTAATAACAGCCCATAATGTGATAAATATCGATATAAAAGCATGATGTAAAATGGACGTATCAACTCCCCCAAGCTTAGACCTCGATTGTCCTCAAGCGGAAGCCGATATCGAAAAATGTCCACATGTTTAGAGATAGAGGTGTCGATAAAATAAAATACGGACATGAGGACATCATGATCATTCTTAGAACAACAATATATATATATATGACAATATATATATATATTGTCATATGATTTCTTAAGCTAAAGTAACAATCTATTCACAATGTAAAGTATGAATCAGAAACTTCATTAAAAACTAACAAACTATAATCTCAGTCATTGAAGCAATTGCAATTTATCATAACATCGAAAATAGTCAATATAAGAGCTTTTCAGCAAGTCCACATACTCAACTATCATTTAGTCTTCACAATTGCTAACACTCACAATACTTATGGGTATGAAGCTTTAATCGGACACAGAGAAAGATAGGGGCTTATAGTTTTGCCTCCCAACCTTTTACCTCAAGGGTAATGTCAACAATAATAGTTTATGAAAACCCACATCCAATTAGCTATATATATCAGGATCTTTCCAACACACAGTGCTTGCCAAAGGATAAAATATAAAAAGGAAAGGTGAAAATCACCATGACTCTTGTATAACGTATAAGACAAAAATAAAAGATAGGCCCTTCGCAGAGGGAAGCAGAGGTTGTCATGTGCTTTTATGGTTGGATGCACAAAATCTTAATGCAAAAGAACGACACTTTATATTGCCACTTGTGATAGGGACCTTCATTATGTAGTCCGTCGCTTTTATTTCTTCCATATCACAAGATCGTATAAAGCTTATTTTCTCCACACTAATAGATCATACATATTTAGAGAGCAATTTTTATTGCTTGCAACAATGACAACTTACTTGAAGGATCTTACTCAATCCATAGGTAGATATGGTGGACTCTCATGGCAAAACTGGGTTTAAGGATATTTGGAAGCACAAGTAGTATCTCTACTTGGTGCAAAGAATTTGGCTAGCATGAAGGGGAAAGGCAAGCTCAACATGTTGGACGATCCATGACAATATAATTTATTTCGGATATAAGAAAACATAACCCATTACGTTGTCTTCCTTGTCCAACATCAACTTTTTAGCATGTCATATTTTAATGAGTGCTCACAATCATAAAAGATGTCCAAGATAGTATATTTATATGTGAAAACCTCTCTTTCTTTATTACTTCCTATTAATTGCAACGATGACCAAAACTATGTTTGTCAACTCTCAACAACTTTTATTCATCATACTCTTTATATGTAAAGTCATTACTCTCCATAAGATCCATATGATCATAGCAAGATAACAAAGCCCTTGACTTAAAACTAATCTTTATTATATAAAGCTCACGGACTTGATTACATAGATAAGGATCAACACAATACTCAAAGCTAGATCACACTAAACTTTATTCTACTAGATCAAGATATAACCAAAAGGATCGAACTAAGAAAAATAGTAAAGATAGAAGTGTGATGGTGATACGATACCGGGGCACTCCCCCAAGCTTAGCAGTTGCCAAGGGGAGTGCTCATACCCATGTATTTATGTCTCTTTCTTTGGTGGTGAAGAAGATGGTGATGGTGATGACAATTGTGCCTTCAGCTTTTTCATATTATAGTGGAGGAGAGCAATTTCCTCCTTTAGATCATCGACCTCCAACTCCAGCTTCAAGATCTTGTCACATAAATCTCATTTGCTTTTCTACCGAAAACAAGAAGGAATAGATCAGTTATTAGACAGGTTAGCCCTCTTAGGGAGACTAGACTTCTTGAACTTCACGTGCATATCTTCGGGTTGAGGTAGAGGAACATCCTCCTCCTCCGAACTTGAATCATCGATTCTCATCAAATGAGCATCCTCCTCATCATCCGTAGTTCGACCATAAGGAGATAGGTCCCCACAGGTCTTTGGGTCAGCAATGAGATGTGAGACATAGCTCTCTCTGTCAGAATCTTGAGATGACATCTTGCTCTAAATTTGCAGCAGAGACAGCTCGAAACAAAAACAGAGGATATTTGCGTGGTACGGTGGTCAAAACCTTCGGGAGATTATATAATGAATTTTTACCGACCTAAAGAAGTATCGTGCAAGAAATCGGAGTCCAGAGGGCACACGAGGTGCCCACGAGGCAGGGGGCGTGCCCTCCAGCCTCGTGGACGCCTCGTGTCCTTTCCGGACTGCTTCTTATTTTCCTATTTTTTTAATATTCCAAAACAGAGAAAAATTGCTATTGGAACTGTTTTGGAGTCGGTTTACTTACCGTACCACATACCTCTTCCTTTTTGGAGTCTGAAACATTCTGGAAAGTGTCCCTTATATACTCCTCCGGGGTTACGGTGTCAATAACATTAGTTTCAACATATAAGGGATTACCTGAGATATAACGTTTGATTCTTTGACCGTTCACCACCCTCAGATTTGTGCCTTCGAAGTTGTTGATTTTTATGGCACCAGAATGATAGACCTCCTCAATAACGTAAGGACCTTCCCATTTAGAGAGGATTTTTCCCGCAAAGAATCTTAAACGAGAGTTGTATAACAAAACATAATCTCCTACATTAAACTCACACTTATGTATCCTTTTGTCATGCCATCTTTTAACTTTTTCTTTAAACAGTTTGGCATTCTCATAGGCCTGGGTTCTCCACTCATCAAGTGAGCTAATGTCAAATAGTCTCTTCTCACCGGCAAGTTTGAAATCATAATTGAGCTCTTTAATGGCCCAATATGCCTTATGTTCTAGTTCGAGAGGTAAGTGACATGCTTTTCCATAAACCATTTTATATGGAGACATACCCATAGGATTTTTATATGCAGTTCTATAGGCCCATAATGCATCATCAAGTTTCTTGGACCAATTCTTTCTAGATCTATTAACAGTCTTTTGCAAAATTAATTTAAGCTCTCTATTACTCAGTTCTACTTGACCACTAGACTGTGGGTGATATGGAGATGCAATTCTATGATTAACATCATACTTAGCAAGCATTTTACGAAAAGCACCATGAATAAAATGTGAACCACCATCAGTCATTAAGTATCTAGGGACTCCAAACCTCGGAAAAATAACTTCTTTAAGCATCTTAATAGAGGTGTTATGATCAACACTACTAGTTGGAATAGCTTCTACCCACTTAGTAACGTAATCAACAACAACTAAAATATGTGTATACCCATTAGAGGAAGGAAACGGTCCCATATAATCAAAGCCCCAAACATCAAATGGTTCAATAACAAGTGAATAGTTCATAGGCATTTCTTGACGTCTACTAATATTACCAATTCTTTGACATTCATCACAAGACAAGACAAACTTACGGGCATCCTCGAAAAGAGTAGGCCAATAAAAATCGGATTGCAATACCTTATGTGTAGTTCTATCTCCAGCATGGTGTCCTCCATAAGCCTCGGAGTGACACTTGCGTAGGATCTGTTCCTGTTCATGCTCAGGTACACAACGTCTAATAACACCATCTACTCCTTCTTTATAAAGGTGTGGGTCATCCCAGAAGTAATGTCTTAAATCATAGAAAAACTTTTTCTTTTGCTGGTATGTGAAACTAGGTGGTATAAATTTAGCAACAATATAATTAGCATAATCAACATACCATGGAGCAGTACGAGAAGCATTTATGACAGCTAATTGTTCATCAGGAAAGCTATCATCTATAGGTAGTGGGTCATCAAGAACATTTTCTAACCTAGACAAGTTGTCTGCAACGGGGTTCTCAGCTCCCTTTCTATCAATAATATGCAAATCAAATTCTTGTAGCAAGAGAACCCATCTAATAAGTCTAGGTTTAGCATCTTTCTTTTCCATAAGATATTTAATAGCAGCATGATCAGTGTGAACAGTTACTTTAGAATCAACAATATAGGGTCTGAACTTATCACAAGCAAATACAACTGGTAAAAATTCCTTTTCAGTAGTAGCATAATTTCTTTGGGCACTGTCTGGAGTTTTACTAGCATATTGGATAACATTTAATTTCTTATCAACTCTTTGTCCTAGAACAGCACCTACAGCATAATCACTAGCATCACACATAATTTCAAAGGGTAAATTCCAATCAGGTGGCTGAACAATAGGTGCAGAAATCAAGGCTTTCTTAAGTATTTCAAATGCTTCTACACAATCATCATCAAAGACAAAAGGAACATCTTTTTGTAAGAGATTAGTCAGAGGCCTAGAAATTTTTGAGAAGTCTTTAATGAACCTCCTATAAAAACCGGCATGACCAAGGAAACTTCTTATACCTTTAATGTCCTTAGGACACGACATCTTTTCAATAGCATCAACTTTAGCTTTATCAACTTCAATACCTCTTTCAGAAACTTTATGCCCCAAGACAATACCTTCATTAACCATAAAGTGGCACTTCTCCCAATTCAAGACAAGGTTAGTTTCTTCACATCTCTGCAAAACTCGATCAAGGTTTCTTAAGCAATCATCAAAAGAAGTTCCATACACGGAGAAATCATCCATGAAAACCTCAACAATCTTTTCACAAAAGTCAGAGAATATAGCAGTCATACATCTTTGAAAGGTAGCAGGTGCATTACATAAACCAAAAGGCATACGTCTATAAGCAAAGGTACCAAAGGGCAAGTAAAAGTGGTCTTTTCCTGATCCTCTTTTGACACATGTATTTGAGAGAAACCAGAATAACCATCTAGAAAGCAAAAATGTGTATGTTTGGATAATCTTTCTAGCATTTGATCAATAAAAGGTAAAGGGTAATGTTCCTTTCTAGTAGCTTTATTTAATTTGCGGAAATCAATTACCATTCTATAACCTGTAACAATTCTTTGTGGGATCAATTCATCTTTATCATTAGGAACAACAGTAATACCTCCCTTATTAGGGAGACAATGGACAGGACTTACCCACTGACTATCAGCAACATGATAAATTATACCTGCCTCCAGAAGCTTTAGTATTTTATTTCTTACCACTTCTTTCTTCTTAGGATTTAACCATCATTGGTGATCAACAACCGGTTTAGCGTCTTTCTCCAATTTTATTTTATGCTGGCATAGAGTGGGACTAATGCCCTTAAGATCATCAAGAATATATCCAATAGCAGCGCGGTGCTTCTTCAGAGTTTTCAATAATTTCTCTTCTTCCTGCTCTGAAAGGTTAGCACTAATAATAATAATAGGATATATCTTCTTTTCATCAAGATAAGCATATTTTAGAGTATCAGGTAATGGTTTAAGCTCAAACAAGGGATCACCCTTGGGTGCAGGAGGATCCCCTAGAATTTCAACAGGCAAGTTGTGTTTCAAAATAGGTCCCTGTTTAAAGAATACTTCATCTATTTCCCTTCTTTCATTCATAAACATATCATTTTCATGGTCTAGAAAATATTGTTCTAAAGGATCATTAGGAGGCACGACAATATAAGCAAGACCAATAATTTCATCTTTACTAGGCAATTCTTTATCATGGGGTTGTCTACGAAATTTAGCAAAATTAAAATCATGAGACATATCCCCTAAACCAACAGAAACAATATCCTTTTTGCAGTCTATCTTAGCATTAACAGTATTCAAGAAGGGCCTACCAAATATAATGGGACAAAAGTCATCTTGTGGGGAACCAAGAACAAGAAAATCAGTAGGATATTTAACTTTCCCACACAAGACTTCAACATCTCTAACAATCTCGACTGGTGAAAGAGTATCTCTATTGGCAAGCTTAATAGTAACATCAATATCTTGTATCTCAGCAGGTGCAATATCATACATAATTTCTTTATATAAAGTATGAGGTATTGCACTCGCACTAGCACCCATATCACATAAGCCATGTAACAATGATCTCCTATTTTAATAGAAACAACATGTATGCCTACAACAGGTCTATGTTTATCTTTAGTATTGGGTCTAGCAATTCTAGTAGCTTCATCACAAAAGTAAATAACATAACCATCAATATTATCGACCAAGAGATTTTTAACCATAGCAATACTAGGCTCAACTTTAATTTGCTCATAGGGTGTAGGTGTTTTAGTATTACTCTTACGAACCAGGGTTGAAGCTTTAGCATGATCCTTCATTCTAATAGGGAAATGTGGTTTCTCAATATAAGCGGTAGGAACAATAGGATCAACATTATAAGTGATAGTCTTTTCTTCAACTTTAATAGGTTCAACTACTTTTACTTCAATGGGAGGATGATATTTAAGCCACTTCTCCTTAGGGAGATCAACATGAGTAGAAAATGATTCATAGAAAGAAGCTACTATCTCAGAGTCAAGTCCATATTTAGTGTTAAATTCACGAAAAGCATCGGTATCCATAAAAGATTTAACACAATCAAACTTAGGTGTTATACCTGACTCCTTACCTTCGTCGAGTTCCCAATCTTCAGAGTTGCGTTTAATTATTTCCAATAAATCCCATCTGAATTCAATAGTCTTCATCATAAAAGAACCAGTACAAGAAGTATAGAGCATGGAGCAATTATTGAGAGAAAGCCGAGCATAAAAATTTTGAATGATAATTTCTCTTGAGAGCTCATGATTGGGGCACAAATATAACATTGACTTAAGCCTCCCCCAAGCTTGAGCGATACTTTATCCTTCGCGAGGCCAAAAATTATATATATAATTACGATCACGATGAACCAGATGCATAGGATAAAACTTCTGATGAAATTCCAAATTCAATCGGTTGTAGTTCCATGATCCAATATCATCACATAGCCTAAACATGTCAATGCCTTTCCCTTCAAAGATAAAGAGAAGACCTTCTTCTTGGTAACATCCTCGGGCATACCTGCAAGCTTAAATAATCCACAAACTTCATCCACATAGATTAGGTGCATATCGGGATGTAATGTTCCATCTCCTGTAAAAGGATTAGCTAGCAGTTTCTCTATCATACCTGAAGGAATTTCAAAGTAAACATTTTCAGTAGGTTCATTAGGTTGAGGAGAAACTCTTTGCTCTACTGGTCAGGGTGAAGATACCCCGAACAAGCCCCTCAAAGGATTGTTTTCCATAGTAACAAGTGACAGTAAATTTCAGCACATTATATAAATTTTTCCTTACCAAATTCCACTTACCAAAGGCGCTTCACTCCCCGACAATGGCGCCAGAAAAGAGTCTTTATGACCCACAAGTATAGAGGATATATTGTACTCCTTTCAATAAGTAAGAGTGTCGAACCCAACGAGGAGCAAAAGGAAATGACAAGCGGTTTTTAGTAAGGTATTCTCTGCAAGCACTGAAATTATCGGTAACAGATAGTTTTGTGATAAGGTAATTCGTAACGGGTAACAAGTAATAAAAGTAAACAAGGTGCAGCAAGGTGGCCCAATCCTTTTTGTAGCAAAGGACAAGCCTGGACAAACTCTTATATAAAGGAAAGCGCTCCCGAGGACACATGGGAATTATCGTCAAGCTGGTTTTCATCATGCTCATATGGTTCGCGTTCGTTACTTTGATAATTTGATATGTGGATGAACCGGTTCTTGGGTACTGCCCTTCCTTGGACAAGCATCCCACTTATGATTAACCCCCTTCGCAAGCATCCGCAACTACGAAAGAAGAATTAAGGTAAATCTAACCATAACAAGAAACATATGGATCCAAATTAGCCCCTTACGAAGCAACACATAAACTAGGGTTTAAGCTTCTGTCACTCTAGCAACCCATCATCTACTTATTACTTCCCATTGCCTTCCCCTAGGCCCAAACAATGGTGAAGTTTCAAGTAGTCGACGTTCACATAACACCACTAGAGGAAAGACAACATACATCTCATCAAAATATCGAACGAATACCAAATTCACATGACTACTTATAGCAAGACTTCTCTCATGTCCTCGGGAACAAACGTAACTACTCACAAATCATATTCATGTTCATAATCAAAGGGGTATAAATATGCATAAAGGATTTGAACATATAATATTCCACCGAATAAACCAACTAGCATCAACTACAAGGAGTAATCAACACTACTAGCAACCCACAAGTACCAATCTGATGTTTTGAGACAAATATCGGAAACAAGAGATGAACTAGGGTTTGAGAGGAGATGGTGTTGGTGAAGATGTTAGTGGAGATTGACCCCCTCCGGAAGAGAGGATCGATGGTGATGACGATGGTGACGATTTCCCCTCCTGGAGGGATGTTTCTTCGGTAGAACAGCTCCGCCGGAGCCCTAGATTGGTTCCGCCAAGGTTCCGCCTCGAGACGGCGACGCTTTGTCCCTAAAGCTTCCTCCTCATTTTTTCCGGGGCAAAAGACACCTTATACCAAAAGATGGGCATCGGGGGCCTGCCAGGTGGCCCATGAGGTAGGGGGTGCGCCCAGGAGGGTAGGGCGCCCCACCCCACCCCACCCTCGTGGATGGTGGCTGGCTCCCCTCTGGTGCTTTGTTCGCCCAATATTTTTAATATATTCCAAAACTAACTTTCCTAGAGTTTAAGGACTTTTGGAGTTGTGCAGAATATGTCTCTAATATTTGCTCCTTTTCCAGCCCAGAATCCTAGCTGTCGGCATTCTCCCTCTTCATGTGAACTTGTAAAATAAGAGAGAAAATGCATAAGCATTGTGACATAATGTGTAATAACAGCCCATAATGCGATAAATATCGATATAAAAGCATGATGCAAAATGGATGTATCATGCACTTGCATCACACATGGTTAAGACATTATACCCATGTCCGTTGAGCGTCATCAGAGTCTTTGCAGCAAAAAAATGTTAGAGAGGGTCAGAAGACAGCCACACTAGCATGTCGCCCAAATATATATGAGTGAAAAGGGTGGTCTGTGATGTTCAAAATTCCAATACACAACCTTGACCGTGTGGGCCCACGGTTGGGCGCGTCGTCGAAGATCGATGAGAGGGGCCAGAAGTCAAGAACCACCTAGAAGTGACCAAATATATGTAGGAATATTGGTGTGATGTTTAAAACTTTAAATACACAATGCACAACTTTGATGGCACCTTCCTCGCAAACCCGAAAGCACCCTTGGATATATCTATAATGACATAATGTCGTAGCTAGCTAGGGTGCTTGACCCACCACCTCCCACTTCATGACAGTGGGGTGGATGCACGTAATGATACTTTGGTCATACATGCATGTCGCCATGATCTACCATAAGATGGACCAGTGAATAGATTGAACCATCATAAAAATTGCACAAGAGGGACCACAAAACCAGCACCTCTTGCATGCGGCCCAAAATGATGTATGTTGGAAGGGGTGATGTGTGTTTTCAATATAGAATAATGTACAATTTAGATGTGGTGCCTATATCTCGATACAGACAACAACCATGAAGGCCAGGTAGTTAAGGACGAGATATGCAGGGTACGGTGTAGGTCGAACCCAACAATCTGAGCATGTGGGAGGGAATCGTGACAACGCATGAGCCCGAGCTTTGGTTGAACGACATGTGACGGTGACCGGCCCTAACACGAACTAGGAGGAATCCATTCGTGGCCAACACATACCCCTCGTTATTTGTCAAAGGGATGATATATATATACACTCGAGGAGCCCACAGATATGCGCGTCGTCACAAAAAATTGCACAAGGGAGACGTGGTCGATCAGAAGACCCCGTATACACTACATGCGGCCCGAAAATATGTATGGGTACGGTGGTTTGTGATGTGTTTAAATACCGAATGCACAACTTCGATGGGCCACTAACTACATTACAAACCAAACACCGTACTCGACCCCAAGCCTGGTTCAATACGTACGATGTCGGTTTCCCAACTTCGAGGCTGCAGGGGGGGTGTCGTCCAACGCATGCGCTCAAACTTTATTTGGTCTAACATGGCACACATAGCAATAGGAAACCATCATGGTCAATCCCCTCTCGTTGTTGGGTCAAAGGGATAGATTGTGTGGGGCCCCCTCATTATCGGTAAATGATAATATATATACCTCGGGGAGCCCACAGATATGTGCAGCGTCTATAAACTGCATAAGGGAGACGTGCTTGACCAGAACACCCTGCCCCCTGTACCCTACATGCGACCTGAAAAAGGTTTATATAATCGCCATGACAGGTCACTATAGAGTCAATCATTCTTTAATTTTTAGAGCAAAAAATAACCAATAAAAATATAGTGTACAAATTAGCAAAACAAGGATCCCAAGGTTTTTATAATCGCCATGACAGGTCACCATAGAGATATTTATCTCTTTATCTCTATAATGATCGTGTCATAGCATTTAAATGAAGCTCGAGATATGCAACTTCCCACCAGGTCACCCATCCTTGGACTACTTCAGCCCGAGCATGCTTAACTTCTACGTTCTATTCAACTAGGCTAGCGGATGGGAAGCCGCATCTTGCTGATAGGAATTGCCTCCTTGCCTTTAAGGCATTTCACGCTGGTCACCCTATGGGACCTACTCCCTCCTATAACACACATTTGTGCTTTTAGAAATTGTGTGTGATATTTACATGGCTGGTGTGTCGCCGCCTAGCCTTCAATGAGCACTGCCACTGGTAGCAGGAAAACGATGGGAGAAGAGGCGGGAAACCGATGAGAGGAGTGGCGGGAAACAGTAGCCTGTTTGGATATATAGCAACATTAATATATAAATCTTAGTAGAGAAGGAAATGTGAAGTAGCACGACACATGCACATAGTGATTACCCATATACTGCATGTGCTGTCGAAAGGGTTGAGGATTGTCGTTCGATCTGGGAGCATCCAACGGTGTAGACGTATGATCTATGGTGTTTGGGTTCTGGCCAATCAGAACGCACGACTCAGATCGCGCACGCAGCAGGGGGAGGGGGGCATCGGGCACGGTTTGGTAGGCACACGGCTTTCATGAGTGAACCATGTGCTATTTGAAAACATTTCGTGAGAAGAATCTCGGTTTTTAAATCCCCGTACATCCAAAACTCACCCAAAAATCGTGAAACTTGGCATGGTGTCATGACATGGCACATATATGTCGAGGAGTTTTTTGTCCATTTTGGCGCAAGTTTTATTACAAGCCTCTTACAAACCGGAGCTTCTCTCAAAGAAGCCTCGTGGTTCCAATAGGAAACATGCCCCCCTTGTGGATGAAATGATAATCACTGCCTCTTTTCGCCTTGTATTTTCTTTTACGGGCAACATGGAATGACAGGATATCCATGCTGAAATTTAAACTTATTCAGGGTTCGTTTGGCCTTTTTATACACTAATTGAGTTTCCTAGGCATTTAATGTCCATAATTCAAATCTGAACTACAAATACATGCTCTAGTTCACCAAAATGGCTAGAAAAATTATACATGTGTCCTTGGGTGCATGCTTAGGTCCCATGCCAGGAATGTGAATGAATTACAGTCGTACCGGCATCCTGGCTCGTCCTCGATCATTTGGATTCTCGGTTTTTAAATCCTCATAAATCCAAAACTCACCAGAAAGTCATCAAAGGTGGCATGGTGTCACGTCATGGCACATATATGTCATGGTAAAAACATTGTCCAATTTGGGCCAAGCTTTATTACAAACCTCTTACAAACCGGAGCCTGTCGCAAGAACCCTCGTGGTTTTGATAGGGAAACATGTCCCCTTGTGGGCGAATCGATAATCGCTCCCTCTTCTAGCCTTGTATTTTCTTCTACACGCAACACGGAACAACACGAGATTTTTCACACTGAACTTTGAAATTATTCAGGGGTCGTTCGACCTTTTTTATTCATTAATTGAGTTTTCTAGGCATTTAATGTCCATAATTCAAATACGAACTACAAATACATGCTCCAGTGAACCAAAATGGCTAGAAAAAACGTACATGTGTCGTTGGGGTGCATGTTTAGGTCCCATGGAATGAATGGGAATGAATTCAACCGTCTCGGTGTCCTTGCTTGGCCACAAACATTGTGAATCTCGGTTTTTAAATCTCTGTAAATCCAAAACTCACTAGAAAATCATGAAACTTGGCTTGGTGTCACTACATGGCACATATATGTCGTGATAAAATAATTGTCCAATTTGGGCCAAGCTATATTACAAGCCTCTTACAAACCGAAGCTTCTTGCAACCCTCGTGGTTCCGGTAGGGAAAGATGCCCCTCTTATGGGCGAAACAATAATCGCTACCTCTTCTCGCCTTGAACTTTGTTTTCTACAGGCAACATAGAATAACTGAAGTGTCGTGTTGAAATTTGAAATTGTTCAGGGTTCGTTTGGCCATTGTATATATTAATTAAGTTTTATAGGCATTTAATGTAGTCCATAATTCAAATTTGAAATACAAGCACATGCTCCAGTGAAGCAAAATGGATGAGAAATCATACATGTGTGAATGGGTGCATGTTTAGGTCTCATTTAAGGAATGGGAATGAATTACAAACTTCTCATTGTCCTGAAGCATTGGGAATCTCAGTTTTTAAATCCTAGTAAATCAAAAACTCACCCAAAAAACATGAAACTTGGCATGGTTTCATGACATGGCACATATATGACGTGGTAAAAAACTCGTCCAGTTTGAGACAAGGCGCGCACATTAATAGCCAACGAAGTCCTTTTAAAACAAATAGCTGACACGTTAGTATCGCAAATAGTTGTATTATATGAACCACATGTTCCCGTAACCATTTAAGTGCGGCCACTACCTCTGCCAAAATTTAAACATACTTGGTGGCATGCGTGCAGCTCTTTGATTAGACGGGACGAGCGCGAGAAGTCATCCGTGCAGGCTTGACGGGACGCGTGCGAGCAGTCAGTCGCGCAGGATTGATGGGACGCGTGCATCTTGTCCACCTCACAGGCTCGACGGGACACGTGCAAGTAGCAAGGCCGCCCATGCTCACCGGGAAGCGAGCTCTTTGACCTCCATCCACCAGCCGCCCGCCTCGCTCACAACTTCTTCATTAATGGCGTCCGAGATGCTGCTTAACACACGGTTAATTAAAGCACCTGGACGGAGGTGTTTGCTTGTGATCCCATGGCAGCATTTTGCTTTGTTCATGTTTTCAACTCATATTCCGGCCTAATTTAAAGTGCCACATAGGGAAACGGATAATACGACAACAAATAAAATGGCAACGGATAATACGACGACAAATTTACAATGGCGCGGATAATAATTGTCTTACATATTTCGAATAATTTAAAATGCCACATGCGGCAAAGCCCAGAAGACACAGGGGCAAGAGAAGAAGGAAATCACAGACAACGACTTGGGTCGCTACTGTCTCTACTCGTCGATGGATTGCCGGGCGGCGACATCCTCCAGGTCCTTCTTCAATTCCTCACGATTTTGGTTGGAAGCAGCCACGGATTCCTCCACCTCCTGCTCACGCTAGATCCGGAGCTTCCTCAATTCACCCATCAGTTCCTCGATGACCGCTGCCAGCGTCATCCCCGAGGCACTACTCTGCTCATGCAGCATCTTCCAGCTGGCGGCCTCCTCCTCCTTCTCGGCAAGCACCCTGAGGAGCTTCGCATTGTCACCCATGAGTTGCTCGACGAGGTTGGTTGCCTTGTCAACCAAGGCATCGCTAATCTCGAGCAGCTTCATCAAGCCTTCGACCAGCTCCTGCTGCTTAATGAGGCCAGCGAGAATGTCGTCGTCGCCGGGCAAGGACTTCAGCAACGCCAGCTCTCCGCAATCGCCGACGCGGCGACCGCGCTTGTGAGAGCCCTCGCTTGCCCGTGAGAGCTCGTTCGAGGGCTCCGCGGCGCACTGGGACATCTCTGCTGCGTCCGCCTCGCGGTGGGACCTCTCTAGTGCTTCCGCGGCTTTGCTCTTTGTTGCCTGGTTATATGTTGTAACGCCCAAGATACGGCTATATCTCCTACGTGTCGATGCACGACTTAGAGGCATAACCACATTTTGTTATGATCGCAAGAAGGGTCATCTTCACACATTCCCATGTAAAAGAACAAGGAAGTAAATAGTTGGCTTACAATCACCACGTCACACAATGATCAAATTATTCATAGATCATTCAGAGTACACACAAGGTCCGACTACGGACGGATCCAAAAGAAAAGAAGATAACCACCCAACTATGCCCGATCGGCCCTAGTAGGAACCACTACTAATCATCGGGGTATGTCACGTACATACGCCCACGCTCTTCATCAAACTCCCTTTGGAGCTCCTGGCCATCGCCTGCATCAAACTCAGCTGTACCTGCACTTGTTTGTGTAGTAAACCGTGAGTCATGAAGACTCAGCAATCTTGTTCCTGGGTATCATAACTACCAAAGCTTTTAGGAGGGGAGAAGCTATCAAGTGGGGTTGCAACAAGCGCTAAGCATATATGTGGTGGCTAGCTTACGAACTTTCAGAGCGAGAAGAGAAGCTAAGCCAACGATCGTAAACTAGTCATGATCACTAGATGATCCTGTCTACCTACGAGTCATTCACAACCCAGTCGTGTTCTCTTCCTGAACTCCCTCAAGAACAGACCATCACAGCTATGCACACAAGTTGTGTATTTTATTTGAGTTTTTGTGTCGAGTTATCTACAACCGGATATTAACAAACTCCAATCCGCCACATAACCGCGGGCACGATTTTCGAAAGATCATAACCCTGTAGGGGTGTCCCAACTTAGCCCATCACAAGCTCTCACGATCAGCAGAGGTAAAACCTCTTATTTTAGGGACAACCCGATCAGACTCGGAATCCCGGTGCACAAGATATTTCGACAATGGTAAAACAAGTCCAGCAAGACCTCCCGATGTTCCGACACCCCGATAGGAGCCGTGCGTATGTCGTCTCAAGCCACGATCGGATGGGACAAGCTACGGGTGAATACCAAATACCTCGGGTTTCCCCGAGGCAGCCTCGCAGGCTGCCCAGTTTGGACCAACACTCATGAGGAGCACTGGCCCGGGTTGTTAATCAAGTCCTCGGGTGTTAGCCGGTCCCTATGCAAGTTTTAGTTATTATTAGGCAAATGGTAAAACTAATGTTGGGCCTTGCTGGAAGAGTTTTATTCAAAGTGAACTATCAAGGGGGTCCCATAAACCCCAACCGTGTTAGGAACACAAAATCAAGGAACATAACACCGGTTTATCGGTTCTTAAGGCGACATGAGTGGAACAAAACACCGAGCAAAAGGCCAAGCCTTCCACCCATTGCCAAGTATATAGGTGCATTAACTTAAATAAGAGATTTTGTGATATTCCCAAAATACCCAAGTTCCGACATGGAGCAATCTTCAACTTCACCTGCAACTAACAACGCTATAAGAGGGGCTGAGCAGAGCGTATCTTAGTCAATCAACGGTTTGCTAGGAGGGTGGTTAGAGGTTTCATGGCAATGTGGGAGGCTGACAAGTAAATAGATAGGTAGCGTGACAATAGCGATAGAGCGAGACAACTAGCAAAGCAAAGATAGAGGTGATATCAAGGAACGGTCATCTTGCATGGGATCCCGCAAGGAAGAAGAACGACTCCATGAAGAAGACAAAGAGATGTAGTCGAACGAATCCTCACAACTCCGGAACGAAACCGAAGCTAACGAGAGAAGCAAACGGGAAAGAAACAAACAACATGGTAAACACACAAGCATAAACATGGCATAATGCACTATCAAGTATGATGCATGTCCGATTTAATGAGTCATGGCATGGCAAAGTGCACAAACAACACTACAAGTTAAGTGGAGCTCAATATGTAACAAGTTGCATATTGGCGAAACACCACATTCAATTATTTAGTTCACTCCCGTTTAGGTACTCAACAATATTAAATGTTGGTTAACATGGCAAGAGGTGAGGCATAATAAAACTATCTATCTAGGCAAGTTTAAATGAGGCCGAAATAACAAACACCAATTCCGGAAACCCTCATATGCATATTTCAGATTTGCTATTGTTTTGCCTATTGCACAATTTTAGAGTTGTTAAATAGCAACAGTAAGTGCACCATGTTAATCTATGCATTTTTCCACCTCATTTACATATAAAGTTTATTTAATTCAGAGCTACGGTTAATTAGTTATGAAATAAATCATTTTGACATGGCATTTGAGAAAATTTAATGAAACACCATTTTAAACATTTTAAACATAGATTAAAGTGGCATGTTATGAAAGTACATGAAAAACTAAGCATTTTACATGTATAAAACATTTTATTACGATGCACGGTTGTTGAGTTATTAAATGCATGAACTATGATGGTTTTTCTGCAAATCTATCTTCTCAGAATTACTGGGCAAATTCACAGACTCGGAAAAAAACAAGTTACAGGCCGAATCCATGCACTGGGCCGAAACAGGACATGGGCGCTGCTCACATTGGGCCCAGAGGAGAAGATGGGCCGGCTCGGTGAAGCGGCTGGCAAGGCGCGCGGTGCTGGGCCTCGGTGCCCTTGTGGCCCACGCGTGGGATGACAGAGTCAATGGGCACGGGCGAGCGGAACGAAGCGGGCGAGGAGGCAGGGGCGTGCTTGTCCTCGCGAAGCAGGACGACGACGACGGACTTGGCGCATACTCCGGCGAGGGCGGCGCGGCTCGAGGCGGGGACGAGATCGGGAACGGGCACGGCGGCTTGGCGGGACGCATGCCCGCGACCTTGAGGACGAGCAGCAGGTCAGCACGGGGCAGGGGAGGCCTGGTCGAGATGAAGCAGAGGATGGGCTCTGGCCTTGGTGCTGGCGATGCACAAGCGGGACAGGAAGCAGGGCGTCGGCGACCTTGACCCGACGATGGAGCACGTGCAAGCGACGGGGACGAAGACTTGATGACGGGATTCGACGAGGAGGCGTCGGAGATGGCCAGATTCGGGCTAGAGGCGGACGTTGGCGTCTTCCGTGAGCTGCAGCCGTTCCTGCAGTGGTAAAGTACAAAGAAAGGGAGGTCGTGAGAGAGAGAAGGGAGGGAGAGAAAGCAGTAGGGGGATCAGGGAAGGAGAGGTGCAGCCTGGTGGTGGTGCTGGTCCGACGATTGGACTCGCCGGCTCGGCGTGCACGAGGTGGTCGCCTCGATCCCACCTGGATCGAGCGCGGGATGCTGCAGGAGGATCCCGATGGAGAGGCGCGGTGGAAGGAGAGGTGGAAGGAGAGGTGGATCGCTCGGGTTGGTGTGGTGGTGAAAAAGAGGAGAGGATGGAATGGGTTCGAGCGATGGGGATCCCGAGGTGGGAGATGAGTGCGACGGCGGCGACAGGGACAAACTTCCTAGATTTTAGGGTTTGGTCTAAATGGACTAGGGGTCTATATATACGAAATGGGTGGTGATTTGGATCCTTCGATCGTGATCGGGCGGTTTGGAATAAATGGGTTAGGGAGTCCAAATGAGAAACCGAAGATACTTTAGGGATGTTTGGGGATGATCTGAATCCAACGGTGATTACTGAGCGGGTCGAGTTCGGGGCAGTTCGGACACGGGCGAGGGGTCAATGCACTGTGCAAAGAGGGGTTAGGCAGACGAGGTCAACTGTGTGGTTGGACTGAGAATCGTCAAGGAAGACAAACGGTCTGACAACATTGCCACGGAGAAGATAAGAGAGAAGGGAATGGTCTGGCAGACAAGGAAGAAGCGGCAACCACGAACAGATGCAAGTTTTGAAAACATGACGACAACAGAGTGCTGATTCAATGCAAATGATGACATGATGAATGCAACAAATAAATAAAAACACACAGGAACAACGAAACAACTGGAAGGCTTTTGGAGCGTCGGTCTCGGGTCGTCATATATGTCCACACGAAACTCCTCCTACTGGTCATGGAGCGTGGAATGACTTGACAGGAAAGACTAGTTTTGTGGGTGATGAGGAGAAGAACTGTGAAGTAATTTTTGAGTGGGTAGTTTTTATAATCCGGTGCTAAGTGTGAACATATATTAGTTTGATAGGTGTGAACAGATTTGCAATTACTTATTGCGTTGTAATCTGCAATGTGACGAGAAACGAAGTCAAAATTTATCGATGGTTCTGGGCCTACAAAGCCCGTTTCTTTTATTCTGGCTCATCGCAAACAGTTCTTTTGGACCAACCGTATGCCACGCATCGGAAGCTCGAAACATGGGCCCGCGTTCTCGGATGTACGTGTACGTGTTTGCCCACTATCACACGCGGTCAAGATATCACCATCATGTCCTATGGATGCGCCGTCGCGCCTCCTACTAGGTGCCAGAAGGTTGACCACGTGGTTGCTCGCCGTTGAGGCGGCCGCGACGTGCTCTGCTCCTCGTTGAGGCGGCCGCGACGCGCTCTGCTCGCATTCGTCCACGCGTTTTGCTCGCCATTGAGGCGGCCACGGCGCGCTCCGCTCTGGCGTCCCTACGCGCGCTCTGCTCACCGTTGAGGCAAATTTATAATGGCAACGGTTAGTAATTGTCTTACATATTCAGGATAATTTAAAATGCCACATGCGGCAAGACCCAAAACACTCACGACCTACATATGCATACAATTATAATAAAATATAGGCTAAAAGGCTGAGTTGGCGGCCTTCCGGCGATGGTCTTCTCGGACTCCATGATCAACGTAGCACCCCGGCCGTTCATTCCAAGTGTCCCGACCCGCCTCCGCTTACGGAGCTGCTAGCACTGGGAGGCTCTTGGGGCTGCTGGGCCTCTTCCAGAAGAGCTTGACAGCGTGCAACCGCGCGCATGATATCTTCGCGGAACCGCTCTAGTTCCATGTCTTTGGCCTGGTAGCAAATTCCGTCCATCACCTGCATCCTCAAGATATCACGTTGGCGATGTTCTACTTCATCGGGGACATCAACTCCGCCAAGAATGCGCTCGAGCCTGGCCAGCACATCGATGTGTAACTTACTAATCATCGTACACGAGTACTCGCAGACGCATCGTGTGCGATACTCCTAGCCACCGCAAGCAACTAGTTTGCATTTTTCAAAATTTTTTGTACAAACAGAATCACACACGAACTAACTATAGTAACCGTTTGTGTTATAATTTCTCATCGCAAACAGTTCATCCGAGTGGGCTGTTTGTTGCATATCACACACATCTTGTTTACACGAATCGTTTGTGTTCTTTTGGCTCATGGCAAATAATTCATCTATGTGTACTGTATGCCGCATATCACACACATCTTGTTATGTTGAACCGTTTCTGTTCTCTTCCCTAATCAAAAACAGTTCATCCAAGTGAACCGTATGCCGTATATCACACACACCTTGATCTGGCTGACCATTTCTGTTACATTCCCTAATAGGACATAGCTCATCGGAGCGAACTGTATGCCCTATATCACACACACATTAATATGGCTGCCTGTTTTTGTTGTTCTTCCTCATGGCAAATAATTCTTATGGATCAACCTTATGCCCCTCGTCGCACACGTAACTAAAATCTGAACCGTGTTTGATGTCTCCGCCATCGCAAATGTTTTGCATCTTTTTTGACGGTTTTTACATCCCCGTTTGCGATTAATGCATCGCACACAATTTCGTTAAAGGGTCTCTGATTGTAGTGTCGCGTTAGCAGCATCCTGCAGTAGTGCACCACTTCGACCAGAACTACCAACATAATAAATATGATTAAAACCAAGAGTATTTGCTAAACCTTTGACACGTGCTTTTGAAATTTGTGTCTCTACAATACATAGCATCATTGGGGCATATTGCTTCGCTAGGTCATGAAGCTCCCAAACTATAGCCGACGTGCCTGCACCACGATAGTTCCAGCATAATATACTCACTGGGCTCGGAGGTGCTCTATTTGGGAGCCCACCAGTTTTGCTTCATTGCCCTTGCAAGGAGCTGAAGTGCTTGGTGTAGTACTCTTGTCAACCGCTGCTCCAATCTGCTTCAGATCTTGTTTAGATGATGGGCTAGGAGGGATCTGCGGTGGTGGGAGGGCTAGCAAGTTACCCTACACAGAAGCAAGGCTCGCAGCCGTGTCAACCTGAGAGAGATCAACAAGATTAGACAGGGGCTTCCTGTTCAGATCGGCTTAAGACATTATTGCATCAGAGTTTTCTCCCCCACTCGCATGGCCAGCCAGATCGTCACTAGCATGTGCAGGTCCACATCCAGGGCCTCTATCTACACAACCGCCACCGCGTCCCTGTCCTCTTTCTCTCCCTATACCTCCGCCTAGGCCAGGGCCACCACCACATAACTAGGAGGCATGGAGGTCCTTGAAAACCACGGCTTTGAGTGGATGGATTACATCTCCACACTCCTTGAACATGTGCCCCAGATGGCCGCACACCGCACACCAATCAGGCAAGCATTCATATTTAATATAGAATATTTCTCTCTTCTTCCCCTTAACCAGTGAAACTGCTTCTTGAGAGGCTTCTTGATGTTGATCCTGACCCGCACTTGAAAGAAGTTACCCTCGAAATCAAGTGACTTTGGTTCTGCATACACATACGGAGAAATAGCCATCTCGAAGATCATGAATTTGTGCCTAAATCTCCAATGTGTCCAGTGCATATGCTGACGGTTTAGTGAATCTGTCGTATGGTGCCAAGATCACTGCATTACCTTGAATGTCCATGGGTCTTTTTCCATGACCCATTCCCAATCGCCCAAGCATGAGAATTGAAGCGTGCACATGTTTGTCCGGGGGGGGGGGGGGGTTGATCTGCACTTCTTTTGCCAGATCCCATGCAACTGTCATGTTTCAGTAGAACAAGTATTGGCTATAGGATTTCTCCATGTGCACTCTTGCAATAGCCATTCAATGAACAACCGTCGCCGGAATCTCCTCTTCTTCCTCGACAACTACATCGTCAAGGTCTTCTCTGAGAGTCCTAACGCTGCCATCATCTCTTCGACATTGCTCGGGGCCGTCCTCGAGCTTGATGCCTTTTCTGCCACTGTGAATCCTAGCCTGATGAGTAGTAGATCGTCGAGAGGGAAAATCCCAAAATCGTCCTGTCAAAACGAAACAACCAAGGCCGGGAAGCGATGCGGAGATCGCCCCTTGGTGAGCCTGAGCTGTTCGCTGGAAGAAAATAGCGGGGGAGGTGAGATCTCAACGGTGCCGCCAGTGCGTTGCCGAGAGGACCCTAAAACCCTAACGAGAGGGGATTGTTTCTTAGACCACCCATTTGAAAAGATTGTCTGACCCGCATTTTAACCTTTTTTTTCAGCAATTCCGGTGAATTTGAACTGAAAAATGATCAGTTCTGGCATCTGGCCCAACCCATATATACCCACAACCCAAGCTCCCCTCCTATTCAAAAGCCAGAAAGAAGCCCGAGGGTACACAAGGAGCGAAGAAGCGAGCCCAAACCATTTTGCCCAACAACTCGTTCCTCCCCTCCCCACTCCCAAAACCCCAGTTCGAGCGCGGCGCCGGAGCGCAGATAAATAGCTCCCCGCGAACACCTCCATCTACGGCGGCGATGGCCGGCGTCGGCGCCGATGGCGGAGGAGACACGGAGATGGGCGGCTGGTCAGAGCTGCTCAACATCTCCACCAAGCTCCTCGAGCAGGCCGCCCCCACCCCTCACTTCCCTACCCTCCAGGTGCCGCATCGCGCTCTTCCTTGCCCTCCTCGCCCGCATCTATCTCTTGCCGCGCCGGCGCCTCCCTCGCTTTCTTCCGCCTGATGGGTTCGTTGTTGTTGGCCCGCGCAGAGGAACCTGGACCAGCTCGAGGTGCTCTCCACGAAGCTTAAGGCCAAGACGATCCGCGCCGAGGCGCCGTCGCAGTCGCTCTCCGCCACCAGGTTGCTCTCCTGGACCCCTTTAGTTAACTCTGAGAGGGCCTCTCTGCCCATCTCTCCGTGATGTTGCGTTCGAATAGGGATTGCTGCTTCTGGTGTTTTGGAGGTACTTAGGGTTTCGGCTGTGCATCTGCAGGTTGCTGGCGCGCGAGGGGATCAACGCGGAGCAGCTCACCAGGGACCTCAAGTCATTTGAACTCAAGGTGATTAGGTTGTAAACCTGGAAATGCATGCAGGGTTCATTTCAGAGAATGCTATATAGATAATCTTATGTGTCGGTCGTTTAGACGAGGCAGTTGATTTTGTCGAAGTCTTGACATTTTGTGCTGCACTCTTTTTTCTTTCATCCATAGCCGGCCATTGGGTCTCTTCACTTGTTTTCTTCGATTAGCAGTGTTAAGAATTTCCCCACTTCATGAAGAGGCAGAACTGCAGAACTCATGCTGATTGCCTGAAAGAAAAGAATAGCATGAATAACGCTACCTTCTCAGTTTCTTACATAAGATCCTAGTTTTACTTTTAGACACACATTCCTTAGTCTTTTTTTAGCTTGTAGTCCACTTTATTAATACACATTCCCTAAGTATGGAGGCTGCAAATCACTCACTTATCTGAAACAATGTTTTCTAGTCTCAGTTGAGGCAATGTAGTGTTTTCATTTAAAGCTTCCTACTCAAAAGACAGAAAATATTGTTGTGAGTGGTCAGGTCAGATGTTACTACTTATCATAGTGTAACAATCTTTTGCGACCAATTAGGCCAGCACATAGTTTTCTACCCTGTTGCCCTATGTATATCTGCGCTTGCTTGTTATTGTACATCTACAGCTCTTGAATATCACTCAGGCAACAGGTTATCAGTATACATCATAGTGGCTGCATTTTTTTTAATTGTAGACCACCTTTGAGGATGTTTTTCCATCGGAAGCAACTTCTGTCGAGGAATACCTGCAACAGGTGAACACCTCTCTCTTTAGTGATTTTTCTTCTGAATTTCATGGAGTGCATCACGGAGTTTGTGTTTTCAGCTTCATGAAATGGCAATTGTCTCATCCATCCAAGGAGCACAAAAGGACAACTTACAGAGTTTTAACAATTATATGATGCAAGTTCTTGAGGTCGGTTGCCTTTTGGTTTTATTCTATTCAGCTTTATTTTTGTAGCAGATCTAGTAGCTATGATAATACCTTCATAAGTTCATATTGCAACTTTTTGCAGCATCTTGAGGTATGTACCACTACCATCCATGCTTTCGGTCGTGTTATCTAATCAAATCTGTTGCATCTTTCAGAAATTAGCTATATTTGTGGTAGTTTTGTAATGCTAGGTGTTGTAACTAACAGGTCGGAGCAAGTTCCACCATTGAGCTAATGTCTTCATTTTTGAATTGCTACGCTGACAACTTAGCAATTTAATATGCTTGGTAGTGGATGCTTTGAATTGTTTTAGGGCGTGTTTGGTTTGTGTCAAGGTTGCCCTACCAAAATATTGGCTAGCCAAATTTTTGGTTGAGGTTTTGCTTGCCCATGGATTGGCCAACATTGGCTAGAAAAATTAAATGAACTAGAGTTGGGAAAGGAGCATTGGCATGCCAAAATGTTGGTCCTCATCCAAACAAAGACCAATGTTTTGGTTATACCAAAAAATTGGTAGGGTACACTTTGTTTACGATCCAAACATACCTTTACTGTTCAGTTCTAACAATTTTTAGTAACTTTGTTGTAGGATGACTGGCAGAAGGAGAAGAGAGATTTCTTGCAGAGTCTAAGCCGACTTTCTACATTACCAAAGAGAAACACCAATCTAGCTGGTGGTCTGTCTCGTTATGCTCTGATGCCATCTTCAGCTTCCAGTCCTCAAGCTTCATCAGGGCTGCCTGCTGCGGAAGTCATGCCCATACCTAACAAGACCATAATTGATAGTAAATCTTCAGTTTACGCGGGGGTTGTGAAGGATCTCAACGACGCTAGAGGACGCAGTCTGCCTTTCAGTGTAAGCTTCTATATCAAGATTTTATATGTCAGCGCCTTATTGGTCATGTGCAGATTAGTATTCATGTCTGTTAGTCATCCTGTTTTTCTCCAATTAATTTAGGTTTGACAAATGTCTTAAGTGTATTTTTGTATGTTATCATCGGGGCAATAAGTTCTCTTGATGCACCGAATTCTACTAATGCTTATTGAGACCTTTTTTTTGTTAGCCTGCTACAGCTTTCAGAGCTGCCTACGAGTCCTTGTCTCTTGATGCTACTGGCTCGAAGTCAGTGACCATGCAGAAAGTGTGGCATTTGATTCAGGCAATAACCTTTAATTGTACAGAACAGTATGCAATATCAACTATATGATGTCTATGTGACATTTCCTTGTTTCTCTTATTTCATTGTGATTTATTTAAGGTGCTTTTCCTGTTTGTCTAATTCAGGCATTAGTAGGGGAAGGGTCAACTCATAAAAATGTTTCAAGAAAAATGTCACTAGTGGTTGGAGCAAGGCGACACCTTGAATGGGGTCATGAGAAATACATTATTGAGACCATCAACAGCCAGCCAGCACTAGTGAGTATTTCTGTGTAGCTTTTTATTACTGAATACTTCTATCCAAATTCACTTCTGAAAATGAAAAAAAGATTTCACAAGTGCTATGTAAGATTTCTGAATAATGATATTTGTTTTGTATTTACCTGAATTTTTTTCTATGTTGTGGTATGGCCTATTGGTACTTCTGTTCTATACATATGGTAGAATCAAGTACTCTACCAGGTCTA
Organism: Triticum aestivum; assembly: GCF_018294505.1. Lineage (NCBI taxonomy): Eukaryota > Viridiplantae > Streptophyta > Magnoliopsida > Poales > Poaceae > Triticum > Triticum aestivum. The sequence goes on from NC_057803.1 coordinate 218,810,535, forward strand.
GGCCGTAGGTGGTAAGGGAAGGATGGAGGAGGGCGTGGCGAGGAACGGGCGCGCCGGCGGCAGGGCGCCGTCGCGAGCTAGGAGAAGGGCGGCGGCGGTTAGGGCTGTTGGCGGCTAGGGTTTCCGGCTCCTCAGGGAGCCGGGCAATAGGAGATAATATTCTTCTTATTGCTCGATCTCAAACGATGTCTTACACGAGTATTTATAACTTTAGCCTAAGATAACTTGCCTAAGATAACTTGGGCCAAGCCCCTAATACTAATGCCCGGTGGGCCTCTTCCTAGTATAGACCAAACCGGTCATGACATCTCTCCCCGCCTGCGCAAACAACTCGTCCTCGAGCTGAAAGTTTGGATAGTGTTGACGGAATTCCTCATGCTGTTCCCAAGTAGCCTCCTCCTCCGGAAGGCCTGCCCACTGAACTAAGACGAACCAGATGCCACGACGGAGCTGGGCCTGCAACACCTTTGCTGGCTCTGGAAGAATGCGACCATCGGCGGTTGGAGGAAGCGCCGGAGGGGCCGCCGGTGGCTCGCCACGGAAAGGCTTGAGCAGCCCCACATGAAACACGTCGTGGATGCGAGCGCGAGCTGGAAGCTGAAGACGATAGGCCACCTTCCCGATGCGCTCCACGATAGGGAAGGGCCCGGCGTAGCGGGGGCTGAGCTTGCGCTTCGCGCGCGGGTCCAGTGACTGCGTAGAGCGGTGGAGAAGACGCAGCCACACCCAGTCACCCACTGCGAACTCCTCCTCATGATGATGATCGTCGTAGTAGTGCTTGGCCGTCTGCTGGGCCTGAAGTAGACGTTGACGGACCTCAGCCAGCATCTCATCACGGGTGCGGATAAGGTCACCCGCAACCGCTGTCCGAGCCGTCTCCGGGTCGACCGGAAGTATAGGCGGGGGTGGTCGACCATAGACCACCTCAAATGGCGTCGCGCGCAGGGCGGAGTGATAAGAGGTGTTGTAGCAGTACTCCGCCCAAGAGAGCCAGTCCACCCAAGCTCGAGGCCGATCACCTGTCACACAACGCAAATACATGGCAATGACCTTGTTAACCACCTCAGGCTGACCGTCCGTCTGAGGATGGAATGCTGTACTCAGGCGGAGCTGGACACCCGCCATCCTGAAGAGGTCGCGCCAGACATGGCCCGTGAAGACTGGGTCCCGATCACAGACGATCGAAGTAGGGAACCCGTGTAGACGGACGATGCCGTCGAAGAAGGCCCGGGCCACGGACGCCGCCGTGTACGGATGGCCGAGCGCGATGAAGTGGGCGTACTTAGAGAAGCGATCGACCACCGTGAGGATGACCGACTTGCCCCCCACCTTGGGAAGGCCCTCGATGAAGTCCATGGAGATATCCGCCCAGACCTGAGATGGCACTTCCAAGGGCCGAAGGAGCCCAGCCGGCCTCAGGGTCTCCGTCTTGTTGCGCTGGCAAGTCTGACAAGACCGAACCCAGTCGCGGACCAGGGCACGATCGCCAGGGATGTAGAAGTCGGCGCGAAGACGATGGAGGGTTTTCTGCACACCCTCATGGCCCGCCGAGTGGGCGAGTTGCAACACCTGGTGACGGAGATCATCATGAGCCGGAACAAAGATCCGGCGCCCATGGAGGAGCAGTCCGTCAGAGAAGCGCCAGGGCTCCTCCAAGTCGCCGCCCGCGAGCTGCTGCTGAAGAAGTGCGGCGTCATCGGCCGTCGCAGTGGCGCGGCGAATGTCGGCGAAGAGACCGAACGATGGCCCGGAGCGGATGCACAGGGCCGTCCCGGCGGACGCGTCGGCGGGTGGCGCGAGGTTGGAATCGTGACGGGATAGCGCGTCGGCCACGGTGTTAAGACGGCCCGGCCGATACTCGACGGAGAAGTCGAAGCCGAAGAGCTTGCTGATCCACTGGTGCTGCGGAACGGTCGACAGCCGTTGATCCAACAAGAACTTCAGGCTGTAGTGGTCCGTGCGAATATGGAAGGTCCGCCCCCACAAGTATGGTCGCCAATGACGCACGACCTGGACGAGGCCAATGAGCTCTCGCTCGTAAGCTGCCAACTTAAGATGGCGCGGCGCGAAAGGCTGACTGAAGAAAGCGAGGGGCCCATCGCCCTGATGAAGTACGGCGCCGAAACCGGCGCCCGAGGCGTCACAGTCCACCACAAACGGGCGGTCAAAGTCTGGCATCTGGAGGACGGGGCCCGTCGTGAGGGCCCCCTTGAGGGTCTCGAATGCTGCCGTCGCCTCGTCGTTCCAGGCGAAGGCGTCGCGGCGAAGCAACCGCGTGAGGGGCGCCGCGATGAGTCCGAACTCCCGGATAAATTTCCGGTAGTAGCCGGCGAGTCTGAGGAACCCGCAGAGAGCCCGCGGCGAGTGAGGCGTTGGCCATGCGGAGACGGCCGCCACCTTATCGGCGTCCATGGCCACCCCGTCGGCCGAGATGACATGGCCGAGGTAGGCGACGGTAGGCGTCCCGAACGAGCACTTCGAGCGCTTAAGGTGGAGGCGGTGCGCTCGAAGCTTGTTGAAGACGATGGCGACGTGCTGGAGATGCTCGGCCCAGGTGGCGCTGTAGATAAGAATGTCATCAAAGAAAACAAGCACAAACCGCCGTAAGTAGGGTCGAAGGACGTCGTTCATCAGGGCCTGGAACGTCGCCGGGGCGTTGGCGAGGCCGAAGGGCATCACCAAGAACTCGAAGTGACCATGGTGGGTGCGAAATGCTGTCTTGGCGATGTTGTTCGGATGCATGCGCACCTGATGATAGCCCGACCGGAGATCGAGCTTGGTGAAGAAGCGCGCCCCGTGGAGCTCATCCAAGAGCTCGTCGACCACCGGTATAGGGAACTTGTCCTTGAGCGTGAGCGCGTTGAGGGTGCGGTAGTCGATGCAGAAGTGCCATGTGCCGTCCGACTTACGGACGAGAAGCACCGGCGCCGAGAAGGGCGACGTGGAGATCCGGATGATGCCCGCGGCGAGCATCAGTGCACACTGGCGCTCCAACTCATCCTTCTGCAGCTGGGGGTAGCGGTAGGGCCGCACCGCCACCGGAGTGGAGCCCGGTACGAGGTGAATATGATGGTCGTACACTCGGGCAGGCGGAAGACCCTGCGGCTCGTCGAAGAGGTTGCTGTGCTGCTGCAGAAGGGAATCCAGCAGGGGGTGCTTGGCCTTCGAGGACGCGGCGGCCAACTGGAGGTGTGGCACGGCCGGCGCGGCGCCCCCAAGGCCCTCCCACCGGATGCGGCGGCCCTGCCGCCAGAATGTCATTGTGAGCGCATCGAAATCCCACAGGATGGGGCCGAGGGTCCGGAGGAAGTCCACCCCGAGAATGAAGTCGAAGCAGCCGAGGTCGATCCTTGCACAGGTGATGGAGAAGTGTTCGCCACCGATGGAGATGGGAACGTTGCGGGCGAGTCCATGGCACCGGAGGCGATCGCCGTTCGCCACCGTGATCCGCAGGTGCTCCCCGCCTGTCGTCGGAAGGGCTAGTCGACGCATGGTCGACTCGGGCAGAAAGTTGTGAGTGGAGCCCGTATCCAGCAGGGCCACCACAGGCAGCAACATGGTCCGCTCGCCCCGGATGCCGGCCAGGGCGTGAAGGGAGACGACGCACACCGTCGCCGCGGGATCCGCGGCCACGTCCTCGGGCGCCGCAGGTGGAGGTAGGGCGTCGGGCGAGTCGTCCGCCTCAGTGTAGTCGACCGTCTCCAAATAAAATAGGCGGGGGCATACATGGGTCGGTGTGTATGGCTCATCGCAGTTGAAGCAGAGACCCTGACGGCGGCGCTCCTGCTGCTCGGCCGGTGATAGCCGACGGAAAGGTCGTGTGGCGGCCGGGGGTGTGGCCGTCGTGGCTGGAGGAGGCCGACCCGGGGCTGGGGGAGTCGGAGCTGGCCGACTGGGCTGGCGGCTGCTCCGTCCGAGTGGCTGCTGCAGTGCCTGGGCCCGCTGCTCGAAGGCCCGGGCATAGTACATGGCCGTCTGGAGGTCGGGGGGGGGGGTCCCGGAGCTCGACGTCCACGCGAATATGGTCCGGCAGGCCGCCCACAAAGAGCTCGGCGCGCTGGGTCGCGGAGACGCCCGGCGCGTGGCACGCCAGGGCCTGGAAGCGGTCGGCGTAGTCCTGCACCGTAGATGTGAAAGGTAGACGGCCGAGGGCCGCCAGTCGGCTCCCGCGGATAGGAGGCCCAAAGCGGAGGAGACAAAGCTCCTGGAAGCGCTCCCATGGTGGCCTGCCGCCCTCGTCCTGCTCGAGAGCGTAGTACCAAGTTTGTGCTGCGCCTCGAAGATGATAGGAAGCGAGCCAGGTACGATCCGAAGCGAGTGTCCGTTGCCCTCGAAAGAACTACTCGCACTGGTTGAGCCAGTTGAGGGGGTCCTCCGTGCCCTCGTAGGTGGCGAAGTCCAGCTTGGCGAAGCGAGGGGGTGGCGGCCCGCCGTGCCTGGGGGCGGCCGCAGTCGCCGGCAGCGCGTATGCCGGTTCGGAAAGCGCCGGGGTGTAGTTCACTGAGCTGGAGGGGTGATCGAATCGTAGGGAGGGGGTCGGGTGTTCCGGCGCCGTGGAGTATACCGGGCCCGGAGACGAGCCGGTCGCCCACGCGGGGATCGACGATGGTGACGGTGGAAACTGCACCTAGTGCAGGGGCCGACCCGTGGCCCGAGATGCGGGTGGTGGTGCTGACGATGGCGGTGGCGTTGGGTGGAGCTGCTGCACCGGCGCCTGCGTCGGGGGGGGGGGGGCGGCGGCGGCGCCGGAAGAAACTGCTGGGCCGGGCCCCCCAGCGGCGCGGTGGAGGCCGGCCACGCTGGCCAAGGCTGTCCCGCCGCCGAGTAGTGCGACGCCCCTCCGGAGGGCGCCTGGAGGGCCGGGGCGGCCCACTGTAGCGGCGGCGGTCCGTAGGCGGTGGTGACGGCGCTCGGTGGCGGGGGCTGGTTCCCGGCGAGGTAGAGGGTAATGCCCATGACCGCCTGGACAAGCTCCCGCAGGGTGCACGACACCTCCTCCGGCGAGAGGAGCGGGGGCGGATCCCCCGTAGTGGTGATGGCCGCTGGCGCGGAGGGGGCGGTGGTCCTGGACGCGATCTCCGTCATCGCCGTGGAAGTTGACACCTCAAGTGCTCCCATGTTGCTTTTCATTATTGAGTTCCCTGAAGATGGAGTGGATCCTATATGCCTGTGTATTTAGGGAAAAAATCACTTATTAGTTTAGTTAGTGATGAAGTCAGTGGTGATTGTTTGATTTACTCTTGCATCCATTTTTATAGTTTTTTGTATACTATCTCAAATTCCCAATCATTCCTCTACCATCCTGTTAATAGTTTTTCTAACCAAATGATGTTTTCCTTTATTCTTGGTTTATATTTTGTGAACCCTGTTAATGTAGAAGATCGATTATGGTTAATCTGTGTGTCATGCTTTGTGGTTCTAGGCTGCTCTTGGTGGATCGGTTGGCAATCTTCAAAAGATTCGTGCATTTCTTCGGGTCTGTTTTGAGTTTGATGATTAATCTGTCTATTTTCTGCATTGTTTAAATCTGTAACCAAATGCAATTATTTTATCTGTATGAATTGACAGGTCCGGTTGCGGGATCATGGCGTGTTAGACTTTGATGCAAGTGATCTTCGCAGACAGCCACCAGTGGATACAACATGGCAGCAGGTTTACTTTGCCTGTTTGACTGTATTAAACATCGAATGAAAATTGTAACTGACAGCATTTTTTTTCTATCTAGTAATGGCAACATAAAACTCCTAAAAGTAAGCTTAATAGGTTAAATGGAAAATTGCTACTAGAATAAGATAAGAGCAGTAATCAAGGAATTGATACGTTTATCGCATCACTTCATTAGAGCATCAAGATGAAGCACGGTGCAACCATTGGTTTTTAAAGGGGGACTGTTCTGTTCAACTTAACTTAGGTCTGTCATGAAACCATGCATATGGTAGGCCATTGACCGACCTATTTGCGGACTTACTAAAATTAATCGATCACTACAGAAAATGATTTCTTGCTGGGGCCATGGGATTTATTTGAATAATTTATTTCGTGATTACACACCTATGATGTATGTTGTTTGATGGTAGATGGTTCTCAAATCAAGAACTTGTCATCTGTACCATACTCACAAATCAAACTGAATGTGTTGATAGGTATAGGTGCTATGAATAGTTCTCAAAGATGTAATCTCAGAAATCTTATCCATAGCACAAGACAAGTATATAAGGCTATCAAGCATGACATGCCGTATAGAATGTTAGAATTATCACAAGATATCCTAGTGAACAGTTCATCACATCTAATCAACTCCACATGTTCCAGTCAGTGAGGTTAAAGGCATCACATGAGTAAGTCAAAGTAGCATGAGAAAAAACAGTAGGATTACCATCATCATGCAACTCATTGTTTTTATTATGACCTATACAAGTTCTGCACGTACCTTCTCAATGAGAAATATATTTATGTATTATTGTTCCATCTTTTGCAGATTTATTTCTGCTTAAGAACTGGGTATTATGATGAAGCAAGGCAAGTTGCTCAATCATCTCGTGCTGCTTACAACTTCGCCCCTCTGGTAAAGTACTCCCTCCGGTCCTTTTTAGTCTGCATATAAGTTTTGTCTGAAGTCAAAGCATCTCTACTTTGACCAAACTTATAGAAAAAAGTATCAACACATTCAATGCCAAATAAATATTGTTAGATTCATTATGAAATGTATTTTCATGGAATATATATTCGGTATGGTAGATGTTCATATTTTTTAATATATATTTGGTCAAACTTTGCAAAGTTTGACTTGACCTAATCTAATACGTGGAGTAAAAAGGACTGGCGGAGTGTCCATGAATAATGATGGCGGTTTGTTCTTAATAGGAAACATACATATAATATGTTCTCTGGCAGCTTGCAGAATGGATTACTACTAATGGTGCTGTGTCATTAGAGACCGCTCTGACAGCTTCTGAGGAATGTGAAAAAATGCTCAGAATGGGTGACCGACCAGGGCGTCCTGGTTATGATAGAAAGAAGTTGCTTCTTTATGCCATAATTTGTGGCTGTCGACGGCAAATTGACAGATTACTTAAAGATCTGCCAACACTTTTCAATACTATAGAGGATTTCTTGTGGTTCAAGTTGTCAGCTCTACGGGAATACTCCAGTGCATCTTCTTCTAATGTTGCGAATGAAGGCTTGGTTCCTTATATGCTGGAGGATTTACAAAATTATCTGAACAAATTTGAGCCATCGTATTATACAAAGAGTGGAAAAGACCCCTTGGTCTATCCCTATATTCTGCTCTTAAGCATCCAATCACTTCCAGCAATTCTTTATTTGTCTAAAGAAGTTGGAGAGGAAGGGTACCATGTTGATGCTGTGCATATTTCAATTACTCTAGCTGATCATGGTATTCTCCCTGAGGGAGTTGGATCAGGCCAGAAGATGGGTGTAATGGATGCTTGCGCAGAAGCTGCCAGTATTATACGGCAATATGGCTCTATTTACTTGCGCAATGGCAACCTTGATTTGGCCTTGGAGTATTATGCACAGGCTGCTGCTGCAATGGGTGGAGGAGAGGTATCATGGATTGGTCAAGGGAATGCTGATCAACAACGTCAACGAAGTTCAATGTTGATGCAACTGCTCACAGAGATATTACTAAGGGATGGTGGTATTCAACTTCTGCTTGGTCCAAGTGGAATGGGAGAAGAAGGAGAACTAAAAAAGTATATGATGGATTTGAGAAGTAGGCAGCAATTCTTGCTTGAAGCCGCCCATCGGTGTCAAGAGGCAGGGCTTTATGACAAAGTAAGTTTAATTCCTGAACCAAATTGTTTTTAGAATTTTTTGGGTTCTTGTGCTTCAGGGAACATTTTATTTTGTATCTTCCTAGGTTGGGATCCACAAAAGGATCAGCAAGAGCAAGTTATTTTATTACTGTCATGGATTTATATTTCTATTGAATTATTTTATCTCATCATGTTCATAGCTGAGTTGAAAGTCAAACTTCTCTGCTCTTAAAGCGATATGACCCGTCCTAGGACTGATTCTAGATGCTTGAACACTGGTTATCATACCATATTCTGCAGTAGTATTCTCAAGATGACATGCCATCGATTAGTCTTCATTGGCACATGTAACATGCATGGTTTATCAACTTCGATGTGATGCACATGTATCTGAATCCATTTACTTCATGTTATTGAGCTATGTAACTTCAGTCTTGTTTGAGCTATCATGTATCCATCTCATGTTACTTCACTTTTTACATGAAATAACAGTCAGTGGAAATTCACAAAAGAGTTGGAGCCTTTGCCATGGCACTTCAGACAGTAAACAAGTGTCTATCGGATGCAGTATGTGCCCTGGCACACAATATGTCAGATGGCGAAAGCCGTGCTGTTGCTCTAATTCAATCTGGCAATGAAATTTTGGAGACAGCCAGATATTCTTCTGAAGCCAGGTTAATTACCTGCTATCTTCTGCTTCTACATCATGTGACTGTTGGTTATTTATGCCTTGAAAACTTAATTAATCATGTGAAAACTCGCTTGCAGTGTTCAAGACAAGGATCTCATTTCTGAACAGCAAATTGTACTGAGACAGCTTGAAGCTATTCTTCACATTTATAGGCTAGCTCGTGCTGGACAAACTGTTGACGCTCTGAGGGAAACCATCAAACTTCCATTTCTTCATTTGGATCCACAGTCTTCGAATATATCAGTCGATGTATTCAGGAATTTATCACCCCATGTTCAAGCTTGTGTGCCAGATCTCCTGAAGGTTGCTCTAAACTGCATGGACAATGTTAGAGATACCGATGGGACCCTGCGTGCTGTCAAGTCAAAGGTATTCTCTATCCTGTTTATTTTTATTTTTATTGCGTCTATCAGTAGATTTTGCTTTAAAAGGCACTTTTTTTGCACTACCACAGAAAATATGTTGCTGAACTGCATGGAATAGGTGCAATACCGACCATTTCTTGGATCTGCTTAGCACATACTCCTGTTCCAAAATAGATGACTCAACTTTGTACTAAAGTTAGTACAAAGGGCTTCTTTGATTCAAAGGAATTTTATAGGATTTCTGGAGGATTGAAATCCTTAGGATTTTTTCCTATGTTGGTCCTTTGATTCATAGGATTGGATCCCATAGGAATTTTTCCTATGGAATCTTCTGTACTACATTTCATAGGAAATTTAACATCCACTCAAACCTCTTTTTACAATTCCTTTGTTTTTCCCGTGGCATCAAACAATCATTGCTAATTCTATAGGATTCAAATGGGCATGCCACTCCAACCCTACACTTTTCCTATTCCTATGTTTTCAAAATCCTACGAATCAAAGAGGCCCTGAGTTATCTATTTTGGAACGGAGGGAGTAGCTAGGGAGGGGGTAGGGACTACTTGATTTGTAGCCAATTTAACCCTAGCCTACTTTTGGCTAGCCAAGACGTTGGCAACATGTGGTTAAGCCAACATTTGGCAAATTTAGAGTCCATATTTGGCAAAAAAGTGTTGGCCTATCAACATGTTGCCAAATGTGCCTAAGGGCGTCTCTAGCCGTTGGCCCCCCAGGGGGCGTCTAAAAGCGCCGCCTGGGGGTGAGCCGGCGCAAAAAATGGCCCTGGGGGCGAGTCGGTCCCCGGCCGTCGGCCCCCAGGGCCGCCCCCAGGGCCGCCCCCAGGCGCGTATTAAAATAAAAAAAGGACCGTTCGGCGAAGTTATGATAAAAACTAGTTAAATTTCGGCCAAACATGGCAAATTTCGGTGAAATTCGCGCATTTTCATTACATTAACCTAATCTAAAAAAGAAAGGGGCTGAAGTCGTCGCCGCCGTCGCCGCCATCGTCGTCGGCGGCCTTCTCCTTGACGCGGGCGCCCCTGCTGGACCCCTGCCCGGCGTCGCCATGGCGGACTGGCGGCGGCGCGTCGTCATCGTCGTCGCCGTCGCATAAGATGACGACCCCGTCTTCATCGCGGCCGCGTCGGCGCTCCTCGAAGCGGCGCAGGGCGGCGCGCTGGCGCTCCTTCTTCTCCCGGCGCGCCTTCTCCATCACAATGGAGTCCTGGCGCGCCCATTCTAGGATCGTCGTCGTCGAACTCCGCCTTCACCGGCGCCAGCCCTGGCTCCGTCTTCACCGGCGCCAGCCCCGGCTCCATCTTTGGCTTGACGAAGCGTGGAGGAGCCGACGAGGAGGAAGACGAGGAGGCGCGCCGGCCGCCCTCGTTGATGACGATGTCGACGCTGCGAGTGCGCCGACCGATTGGCGCCTCCGCCGCGGGCTCGGCCTTGACGCCGAGAAGCGCCTGAGAACCGGAGGAGTGGGAAGATGAGCGAGAGGAGGAAGACGAGGAGGCGAACCTCCTTGGCGCCCATGCGCGTCGGTGTTGCGACGGGGCGGCCCCCGTCGCAGGATAGGTCAACGGTGGGTTGTTGCCGCCGTCGAGGTACGCCAGCCGGGGACGCCCCACCACAGGTGGCGCCCCTTGCTGTTCTTCACGCCGCCGACCACCGGCGCGCCGTTGGTGGAGGCCAGGCGCTGCTGCTGGCGGCGCTGGAAGTACGCCACCCAAGCCGCGTGATTGCCGGCGGCGTACTGGGGGAGGGAGCGCTCGTTGTCGGTCAGGAGGCGCGCGCGACCTCGACCTCCTCGGCGAAGTACCTGGGCTTCGCCACGACGTCGGGTAACGGGGGAACGGGCACTCCCCCGTCGCTGAGCCGCCACCCTGTCGGCCCGGCGCGCATGTCCGGCGGCGTCGGGATGTTCGCCTGGAACAGGAGCCAGGACTCCTCTTCGCGGAGCGAACGGCGGCCGAAGCCGTTCGCCGCCGCCTCGTCTCCGGGGAAGCGCTCTGCCATGGCGACGGGCTCGGCGATGGTAGAGAGGGAGAGAGAGGGGCTGCCGGTGGCGCTCGGGAGAGGAAGACGGAGACGGAGAGAGAGGGGCTGGGCGGCGGCGAGGGGCGAGTCTGGTGTGGGCACAGGCGACCGCCGGCTTTTATAGCCGCTCCGCGCCCGTGTGTACGCGTGCGAGGGAGGGGAGGCGTCGGCGCGCCGTCCCGTGACGCGCCGCCTGTGAGGAATCAATGGCAAGGCTGACCAGCGGCAGCCTTGCCATTGATTCCCCGCGGGAACCGAGGCAGTTGAGGGAAGAAGAGCCGCCGTGTCCCTGACGCGGCTGGCCCGCGGCTTTTTCGCGCCAAAACAGTTCGCCTCAGCGCCCCCGGACGCCCCCCAGCGCGCCGGGTTCGGCCTGGGTCCGCCGGCGCTGTTTTCGGCCTAGGCTGGCGAAAATCGGATTCCTGGGGACGCGACTGGGCCGTTTTTTCGGCGCCTGCGCAAAAAAAACGCCTGGAGGGGCGCGGCTGGAGATGCCCTAACAACCAACCATGGTTGCTATGCCTAGCTTTGTGCCGATAAGCAGCTGTTGGATAATTTTATCCATGATGACTGTGTAGGCTTGTTAAAGACTGCCTCTAATAAAACTGAACCAGCTGGAGACGGGAAAATACAGTGATATTAGACCTTTCCCGGTGTTGCACATTCATGCTAACTACGCATACGTAAACTTGTTTTTCTGTCGGTGTCGCCAGGGAAGAAAAAATCGCCAACTGTTTTTACGTTGCTAAATTGTAACAGAAATGCTCCTGCAATTTCTGATGCAATATTTTTGTGATGAGCAGATTGCAAACCTTGTGGCAAGCAACATGAGCAGGGATTGGCCACAGGATTTGTACCAGAAGGTGGCTCAGTGCATATGAATAGTTGGTGTTTGGGCTGAAGTGCTAGGGAAATGGGCTGTCTCTATCGGAAGCTCCCCGACACCATTTGAACAGATAGTTGAAGGTTTAAAGTTCCACAAATGTTTTTTTGGTTGCAGAACCATGTCGTCTGTCTTGTTTGTAGGCCCTGTCTGGTTGGTGGGTGTCAAAATTCGAGAAAATTGCCACTTTTCAATTTGTTACTAAATCCAAGGCTGCTGCAGCAGCCTCTTGAATCTTAATTTTCAAGAATTCATCTACTAGTCAATTTTGATGTTGAATCTTGAATTATTTTCGTTAGCATTCAAGTTTGCGGAGTCTGGTTTTCTTTTCAGTTTATCAAATGCGAGGCTGCGACAATCGATACAGCTTCTTGGTTTTTACCACGCAGTGGGCACCTTGCGTGGCACGAGGGAGTCTGACCCGTAGCAGTCCGTCGTTCCGGTGTAAAGCCTTGTAAACTTTAAGACGTGGCTAGCGGGTGCCCGTTGATGAGAGCGAGAGCTCGTCCAAATATATAAGCGGGAGCAAGTTCAGGAGTGCTTCCCGCTCGTCTAAGGGCGTGTTTGGCAACCATTTAGCTTCACAAAACTTCAGGTATTTAGCTTTTCTTCCAGCTTCCCACTCTATGCAGCAAGAGAAATCTGTTTGGTAGCGTGGCTAGCTTCTGCATCGCTAGGGCCTGTTTTAGCGCCATGTTGGCCCGGCTGGAACCAGCCCAGGTCAAATATGTTATACAATTTACGGAGTTATACAAGATTAGAATGCACTCTCTGTAAACCCGTGTATAACTCCGTATTCCATCCATTTGACTGGTCAAACAGGTCAAACAATCCTCATGGCCTGTGGCCCTACCTGTCAGTGGGTGGAAGTAAGAAGTAGAAATGCTGCAGTGGGGATTCAAACCGAATACCTCGAGCTAATATGCGCGCAGGCTGACCAGCCGCTCCGGTTCCAATCTTGTGTCTAATTAGAGGACAAACCCTTTTATACCTTCTAGTCATTCACGTGACAGCGTTGGGATATTTCTTTTTTGCGTATGTTCATATAAGACCATTCTATTGGTTTAGATGATAGTGCATTCTAATTCATAGTGATTTCTTCCATATCGGTTTTACCGTACCAAATTGCACCATCGCAAGCGTAATTTGACTAACGTATATATTTCTGTTGATATCATTTATAAGCATAATTTGGAGTACTTAACACGTGTATATTACTTCTATGCATTTAAACGTTTATTAATAAAATTTTATATAGACATATATTAACCATTTTGATAAGCACACTACGCCATAATTAGCTACAAGATGACCGCACGCCAAATCCCTGGCCGTCTCGTGCTAAAAACAGAGCAACGACGCCCGCCAAATCTACTGGAGCTGCCGCTGCGGCCGCATCACTGTCGAGCCGCCGTCCACGCGTGCATGTTGAACAAAAGAAATTGGAGTGCTAATCCAATCTCGTTTTCTTGCGAGGGAAGTGCTAATGCAATTTTGGCCGTGAATCATATGTACGAGTACACAGTACTGCTAAAACAGCCTTTTAAATCCTAAAAGGCCCGACCACTGAAGCCGAAACGATTATTATTTAAATCCCAAATGGTTCGCACGCTAAAGAAAAAAATGCAATGGCTGTCACGTGAATCTAGTAGGATATAGACGGTTTTTTGCTCAAGTTAGACAAGATGGGAGACAGGTGGAGCTGGTTGCCCTGCTCGCCTGGTTTCGACTCCACACAGGCGCCATAATTTTATTTCACCCTACTCCTTTCTTCCACCCACTGATAGGTAGGGCCCACACAGTCAGAAAAAAACTGACAAGGCCTTGTTTGACCAGTCAAACAGATGAAATACATAGCTATACGATCTGGCAGTGACCATATAATCACCTTAACATGTATATAATGACCGTATTGACCGTATTCTTAAGTACAGTGATCAAAGTGAGTGTACACGATAAGTTCAATGACCACTAGTGCATTTTACTCTTTTGCTTTTGCTAGAGGCATGGATTTGCTTTCGCGAGAGGCATGGTCGTGCCTTTAGGAACAACTTTCGGAAAGGGAAAAAAAGTTCTCCCGGTTCGGTTTTTTCGTGAAAAAAAGTTAGTCAAAACCTGTCAACATTGGATCTAGCTTTGAAGATCTGACACGAGGAATCCAACGATGAAAACGGTTCGAGATTTGGACGCACGATTTAAGAGATAAAACATTTTGAATAAACGAATCTACGAAAAAAGATAAAACTGCCAAGTTGCAACAAGTGGCACACGTGCAGCGCATAACTTGTCACAACCTGGTGAGGTGAGAGTGATCTTTGGAAGGAGTACTCCTCAATTAGTGATTTCGGTAAAAAACAATCGACGGGCCCGACGCGGTCCATCAAAATAGGAAGCCCGACGTGGTCCATCAAAATAGGAAGCGCGTCGCGCGCCCCACCTGGTCCTGGTGCTTCTCCACACACGAACTCCTGTGTTGTACCTTTTTTTAAAACATCATCGACTTTATAATTAAAAATAATGGTTACGTCGTCTATAAGAAGAGATACAATAGTGTTCACTCTACCTGGGCAAATCTGAACCACGTCGCTAGCTTGCTTCAGATCGTCGCTGCCTTCTCCCGCGTCTCTAATGGAAGAACGATCCATTGAGGGACACCTCTGCGAGTTTGAAAGGATCGAGGAGAGGCGTCTAGAGGGGGGGGGGGTGAATAGACTCTTAACAAAGAAAAGTAGCAGTTTTTAATTTCTTCAAGTTAAGGTGAAGTTTTAGTACAAGTTTAACCATTCACAATACATTTCAAGCAAGCATGACAGGAGTATGTGAGCAGCAAAAAGTAAAGCATGCAAGTTGCAATAATGTAAAGGGATGGGATTGGAGTGTGCAAACACAATTGGAGACACAGAAATTTTTGGCGTGGTTTCGATAGATGGTGCTATCGTACATCCGCGTTGATGGGGATTTCAACCCACGAAGGATAACGGTTGTGCGAGTCCGCGAAGGTTCCACCCACGAAGGGTCCACGAAGAAGCAACCTTGTCAATCCCACCATGGCCATCGCCCACGAAAGACTTGCTTCACTTGGGTAGATCTTCACGAAGTAGGCGATCTTCTTGCCCTTACAAACTCCTTGGTTCAACTCCACAATCTTGTCGGAGGCTCCCAAGTGACACCTAACCAATCTAGGAGACACCACTCTCCAAAAGGTAATAGATGGTGTGTTGATGATGAACTCCTTGCTCTTGTGCTTCAAATGATAGTCTCCCCAACACTCAACTCTCTCTCTCAAAGATTTGGATTTTGTGGAAAGATGATTTGAGTGGAAAGCAACTTGGGGAAGGCTAGAGATCAAGATTCTTGTGGTTGGAATGAAATATCTTGGTCTCAACACATGAGTAGGTGGTTCTCTCTCAGAAAATGTATGCTAAAAATATAGGCACGTTCTGATGGCTTTCTCCATGAATGAAGAGTGGGTGGAGGGGTATATATAACCTCCACACAAAATCTAGCCGTTACACACAATTTACCAAATTCGGTGAGACCGAATCGAGAAACTCGGTCAGACTGATTTAGTTCAAAATGTGAACGTTAGGATTTTCGATGGGAACGATATGATCAACACGGTGGGACTGATGTGCTAGGGTTAGGGTAAAACCTCAACTTGGTTTGACCGATTACACAAACTCGATGGGACCGATTTTGGTAATGAGAAAAACAGAGTGTTGGTCAGGCAAACTCGGTAGGACCAATTGCTTATCTCGGTGGGACCGAAATAATTACAACAGGTAACACCGAGTTTGCAAGCCCATCTCGATGAGACCGAGATCCCATCGGTGAGACCGAACTGATTAGGGTTTCTGGCAGTGGCTATGTCAAGTGAACTCGGTGGCGTCGGATAGATCAAATCGGTGGGGTCGAGTTTGACTTTTGGTTTGGGACATATGTGGAACTGAGAAAGTGGTTGAGTGCTTTGGAGCATATCACTAAGCACTTTGAGTAAGCAAGCCATTAAGCAACACCTCATCCCATTTTAATAGCATTGGCTTTCCTATGAACTCAATGTGATCTTGGATCACTAAAATGAAAATGAAGAGTCCTGAGCTTTTGAGCTTTTGCCAATCCTTGCCCTTAGCTTCACGAAGGGGTTCCACATCCTCTTGTCCACGCCACTCCACTGTTGAACTCATATGAAATATACTTAATAAAAGAATTAGTCCAACAAGAGATATGTTGACATTAATTACCAAAATCACCCAGGGAGCACTTGTGCTTTCAATCTCCCCCTTTTTGGTAATTGATGACAACATACATCAGAGCTTTTGATAAAGATATGAAGAATAGCAAGTAAAGCTTTGGAAGAACATGTAACATGCATAGGCTCCCCCTACATTATGCAATCATGTAAATATGGAATAGGAGCATGTGAATGCATAAGCATGACAGAGCAAGCAATGAGTTACATGTATCTTGGCTATATGCATCAGAGCAAATGATATAGATACAAGAAATATACCTTCATGTTCACGAGTCCTTCTTGCAAACAATATGTACACCAACAAGAGATTATCATGCACATGAGTGTGATGCATATACTTACCTTGTGGTCTTGAGGTGGCTTTGGAATAGATGAACCTGGGTAAACGAGGTTAGATAACACAGATACACCTACGAGACAAAGCAGTTGAGAAACCACAAGAGTACCAAGATTGGGATGACATGTAGAGAGTGAGTACTAGGTACTCTACTGGATATAGACATGTCCCCAAAGGTAAAGAATAAGGATATGCAATGAATTCGAAGATTTCCTTCCCTTAGAAGTCTTTCTCCCCCCGAATCTTATATGAGATAATGGGAGAATGTAGGGAAAAGGAAATCAGAGCTAAACAAATCAGAGCACAAAAATGACACAAACTAACATGTCTTTCCCCTCTTAAAGACATGTGACTTATCTCCTCTTGAATACGAAGCATCTGAGCTCTTTAATGTGATTAAGCACTCTCCCCCTTTTGAAGTGATTAAGCTTTTATGTGATCTCTCTCTCTCCCCCTTTGACATCACTTTCCAAGAAGGGTCTTCTGGAATGTGAGTCGAATAGGTTTGGTCCTTGAGTCACATGGCAAAGCAGCATGTAGAATATGATGCAGGTAGAGGATAAGAATCATTGAGTGGAGCTGGAACAAATATGCAGGATGCAAATGACAGATTGTCTTCTCAGTGTTGAAATCGGTTACACCGAGTTGTTTTCTTCGGTGGCACCGAAATGGTCCGATTTGACCGAAAGTGGCAATCCGGTGTGGCCGAGTTCAACATAGAGAGAACACTTGCCACCTCAGTTCACTAGGCAAAGAAGATCTCACAAAGATTGGCAAGGAATTAACTGAAGGATTTGCAAAGAATTTGATGCAGGGAATGCAGAAACGAACAGAAAAATTAAAGAAATCTAGATGAAGTTTTTTTAAGATGGGGAACAAATATGCAAGAGATAAATGCAAGAACACAGAGAAACACTAGAGAACTTCATCTAGAATTGGTTGGCGACAAAGTCACCTATGTTAGAGTATATTGACCGAGGAGTCAAGTGAGTACACTTGATCATAGGTCATACTCATCGTTTAAGCTCAAAATGGGGTTACCATTTTTCGTTTAAGCATCTTGATGTATTCACATCTTGTTGAGATGCTTTGACCCATGACTTGGGGTAAAGCTTCTCTAAGATGGAATGACATACCTTGGGTGGTGGTGTTGATCTTGATCACGTAGTTGAACTTGTGCGGGATGCTCAAGGTTGATGTAGCTCATCAATGATTGGGAGCACCACTTGTAGTTTGAGTTCATCTACCTACATGGGTTAGTCTTGCAAGGAAAATCACTTGTGTATCCAGAATGACTCATGAAAATTGGTATCAAGTGAATCTTGATATAAAGAAATTGTCAAAGGATATGTTGTAAGGATTCATGCTTCCTTGTCTTCAACCACCATACTGTAGAGACTTGGTGATGTAGAGATTGCTCAAGATGTGAGTGATTTGCAATCTCATAGATTTAGATTCATCCAAGTACCTACAAGGGTTAGATACACATGCAAGGGTACAAGTATATCCAAGACATACGATCATCATCATAAGAGAAATATTAAGGATTAGTCACAGGCTCATGCCTTGCATGTATCCAAATGGAGTTCCTACTCCAAGTTTGAGGCATCAATGATGTTCAATTCACCTCTCAGAGGGCAAAATACTTTCTCATCAAGCGGTTTGGTGATATATCCGCCAATTGCTTATTGATACAAATATGCTTAAGATCAATGTCCCCTTTAGCAACATGATCTCGAATGAAATGATGACGAACCTCAATATGCTTAGTTTGAGAATGTTGCACGGGATTATGAGCAATCTTAATAGCACTTTAATTGTCACAAAGCAATGGAACATGTTTCACATAGATCCCATAATCTTTAAGAGTTTGGGTCATCCAAAGTAATTGAGCACAACATGAACCGATGGCAATGTATTCTGCTTCGGCGGTGGATAAGGATACCAAGTTTTGTTTCTTGGAGGACCAATACACAAGAGATCTACCAAGAAATTGACAAGTACCCTAAGCGGATTTTCTATCAACCTTGTCACCGGCATAGTCCGAATCGGAGTAGCCAACAAGATCAAAAGAAGACCTCTTAGGATACCAAATGCCAAAATTTGGTGTATGAATTAAGTATCTCACTATCCTTTTCACAACCTTAAGATGACATTCTTTGGGGGCCGCTTGATATCGTGCACTCATGCACACACTAGCATAATATCGAGACGGGAGGCACATAAATATAACAATGAACCAATCATAGAGCGATAAACCTTTTGGTCAACTGGTTCACCATCCTTAGTCAAGTCAAGATGTCCACTAGTAGGCATGGGTGTATTCATACCTTTGCATTCTTGCATGTTGAACTTCTTGAATAAGTCCTTGGTATACTTTGTTTGGGAAACAAAGGTACCCTCCTTAGTTTGCTTGATTTGCAAACCAAGAAAGAACTTAAGTTCACTCATCATAGAGATCTCAAACTTCTCTGACATTAGCTTTCCAAACTTTTCATTAAAATGAGGGTTAGTGATAATCCACAAGTATAGGGGATCACAACAGTTTTCGAGGGTAGAGTGTACAACCCAAATTTATTGATTCGACACAAGGGGAGCCAAATAATATTCTTAAGTATTAGCAGTTGAGTTGTCAATTCAACCACACCTGGAAACTTAATATCTGCAGCAAAGTATTTAGTAGCAAAGTAATATGATAGTAGTGGTAACGGTAGCAAAAGTAATATTTTTGGTTTTATAGTGATTGTAACAGTAGCAACGGAAAAGTAAATAAGCGAAGAACAATATATGAAAAGTTCGTAGGCAATGGATCAGTGATGGATAATTATGTCGGATGCGATTCCTCATGCATGGGTTATAACCTAGGGTGGCATAGAACTAGCTCCAGTTCATCAATGTAATGTAGGCATGTATTCTGAATATAGTCATACGTGCTTATGGAAAAGAACTTGCATGACATCTTTTGTCCTACCCTCCCGTGGCAGCGGGGTCCTATTGGAAACTAAGGGATATTAAGGCCTCCTTTTAATAGACTACTAAACCAAAGCATTAACACATAGTAAATACACGAACTCCTCAAACTATGGTCATCACCGGTAAGTATCCCGATTATTGTCACTTCGGGGTTAACGGATCATAACACATAATAGGTGACTATAGACTTGCAAGATAGGATCAAGAACTCACATATATTCATGAAAACATAATAGGTTCAAATCTAAAATCATGGCACTCGGGCCTAGTGACAAGCATTAAGCATAGCAACGTCATAGCAACATCAATCTCAGAACATGGTGGATACTAGGGATCAAACCCTAACAAAACTAACTTGATTACATGATAAATCTCATCCAACCCATCACCGTCCAGCAAGCCTACGATGGAATTACTCACGCACGGCGGTGAGCATCATGAAATTGGTGATGGAGGAAGGTTGATGATGACAATGGCAACAGATTCCGCTCTCCGGAGCCCCAAAGGGGCCTTGCTGTCATCCCCGACAAGGGTCTTGCCGGGGGCCTTGTGGTCTTCCTCGGCTAGGATCCCGCCGAGGGTCGCCGTCTTCTGGTCCTCATCTGATCCCGAGTGTTTCTCTGTCTTCACAAAGATCTGCATACCACCCTGGAGGTGCCTCCCGATCCCTGGCCCAATGTGGTTGATGGTGTTGGAAACCGTGGGCTCAAGGGTGGTGCGCTCCGCTGGCGTTGGGCGAGCTGCCATGGCAAGGGTCTCGTCGGGGCCGCTGAGGCTGCCCCGGCCAGAGTCTTGCCGTGGGAACCTGTTTCATCCCTCTGCTCTTTGTGCTCTCGGCCTTGGTGTTGTCTTGTTTGCCTTGGTGCTTCGGCTTCTCTCCGGCTTCCATCCTCTGCCTTGCTAAGTGTGGCTGCGGCGCGTGGCTCTGACCGCCCGCGCACAAGTAAAGGGGTCAAAAGGAGAGCCCCTACTTTTGTACACCAACAGGAGTCCCCGGGCCTGGGCCATACATAAGCGTGACGCGTTGTTGGGCTAGGCCTAGAACGGTGCGTGGGCAGGTGGGGCGGATTTTACCACAGTAACTTCTCGTCCGGTGCATTTCCCCATGACCCGTGTTGCACGCGCGACGTGGAGGGTCGTGCTGACGTGGAGGTCATGCGTGGGGTGATTTCCACATGCATGCGTCACATCGTGGTAAAGAGGCGGCTCGCTCCTTGCCCATAAAAGGAGGGATGCGCAGAGGCACGGTCCATTTACTCGGGTCGTGGCCTTCAAGGCGCCCGCGCCCCACGATCACGGGGCGGGGAGCGGATGCCTCGCCTGTCCCTTCAATGTTGCTCGCTCGCCATGTGTCCCTCATGCAGGTGGCAGGAGGTGGAGGCAGGAAACCGGGCCGTCGCTGATTGGGGCAGCGGGACGGTCCTGATTCCCTACGCCCCGATGCCCGGACTGGTCGAGTGGGGCGGCCGAGCCCCGACTCTACCCCTTTATAAGGAGGGGAGGGGGGGGGGGGTGGGCGGCGTTCCACACTCTTCCATCATCCGTCTCCTTCCACCTCCGCTTCTTCCTTCCATCCGCCATGGCGAGAGTAAGCGCTGGCCCTTCGAAGGTGGTGGTGAGGGTCACTACTCACCAGCGCGTTCCTCCTTCCCAAGAGCTCGTGGCGGTGGAACTGGCCACGAGAGGAAGGGGGAGGGGGCGAGGTCGAGGCCGTCGTGGCGCCCGGGGGAGAGGAGGACGGGGCAGCACATCGGCCTTGCCTCCGCCAGCGATGCCTCCCCCGACGGAGCACCACGTCGGGGACCAACCCCGCGAGTTCTTCATCAGGCTGCGCCGGCCACCGCGTCGCCGCCTCCGTCTCCCTACTGCCTTCGCTCGGGAGATGGAGCTCGATCCTCCCCAGACCCTTTGGTTGCACATGAAGGGCCACGGGAATGGCGGTACGCGGGTCAACATCGACTTCCCTGCCCCTCATGTCATGTACCTCCATCGCGGATGGAAGACGTTCACACGCAACCACAGCCTGACGGCGGGGCTTGTCCTCTACTTCAAGTTAACGGAGGGCAGCCTGCTCTCCGTCAAGGTCTTCGGAGATCTCGGAACTCGCTTGAAGTGCTGCGTGGAGAGCTCCTCCGACGATGAAGATTCCTCCTTAAGCGGGAGTGAGGAGGAGGATAGCGACAACGACGACGAGGGAGTCGGGCGGCAGGATGCCGACTCCGACTGATCGCGGCACCCCTCCCACGGTCACGCGCCTTGCCGAGGGCCATCCTCGCCAAGCTCTCCATCGGGGTGCTCCTTGTCGCCTCCTTGGGCGGCCAGCGTAGGAGGGACAGAGAGGGCGAAGAAGGTGGGTGGCGGCCGTCAAGTCGGAGTACGCGGGCATCGATGCCTTCATCGCGTATTGCCGGCCCGCTGTCTCATCTTCCAGCTTCCCTCCCGGCACCGGGACGTTCTCTTGGCGCCTTCTGCTTCTCACACCTCACCTAGGTGCTCTTTTCGCCCTTCGGCCCTCTTGTTCCACCTTCTAAGGAGAGGGACAAGGAAGGGATTACGGGCATCTTATCTTTTTTTGTAAGCCTGCGGGCACTTGTTTATTTTAAGACTCGTTACCCCCTTGCTCATGTTTTTAATTCCGTATGAACTGTACCTGTATGGGATGTTTTTAATGAAAAGGGTGCTTGCCGGGTTCTTTGCGTGTGAGCGAGGCCCATGCCAAGGATGAATCATTGTTATTTTTAAGGTAAGCATTGTCGCTCGACAACAGGCCTTGCCATTTCCCTACTCCACTCGACCATTCTCGCGCTCTTGGCGGAGGCAGCGACGAACTAGGGTTAGGCCCCTCGTTCATCTCCTTGCCACCGCGACTACAACCAAATTCCGACCCATGAGGTAGCTCTTGGGTACAGAAAAGGGGGAGCACGGTGGTTTCAAGAACACAAACGAGGTTTCACATATCCCAATTCTATACGGAAACACACAACAAGGGGATGAAAGACTTATCTGAATCCGCAACCCCCGACAACCCTGGGCTTGCCGTGGTTGGTCCCTCGTATCTTCAGCTCCCGGCAGCCTTGCCATGCCGGGGCCGGGGCACTGGCTTGTTCTCCTTTTCCCAAGCGGCTCAGTAGAAGTGCCCTGCGAACCAAAGAGAACAGAAAGACGGACACTCGACCTCTAGGATAGAGGTTAGTCGCCGGTAAGCACTATCAACCCTAAACGAGGGAAAGACTTGACCTAGCATGCATGCTAATAACTCAGGGCGCCAGTGCTTCATTTATTTATGCTAAGGGTGTCGGTGTGGAACGACACCTATGGGATCACAAGAATCCATACTACGGTTACCGGGGTGCAGGGTTGCGAGGAGAGCAGGGCTAGTAGACAACACAAGGATTGTATACCTAGGTTCGGGCCGCGAGGATGCGTAAAACCCTAGTCCTGCTCTGGTGGGTGTATTTCTAAGAGTTCTTGAGCTCTCGAACTAGCTGTGGTCAGCGTGTGGTTCGAAAGAGCCGAATCCCTCTCCTCCTCGCCTCGGGCCTCCTTTTATAGGAAAAAGGGGTTGCCACAGTGGCACATAGGAGGTGGAAAGGTCTACAGTGGCACGAAGTTATCCCTCGTATTACAGGAGAAGGTGCATTTAATGCATCGCTTAGGTGTCCTCTTGCTTTATCAGGGACGGGTGCGAGGCCCGTCCCGTCCGTCACCGCTCCTCCTCGCTTCAACACGCGCCTCAGCCTGGGATGCGTGCGATGCCATGTAGGCAGGCAGGCAACTGAGTTGGCGCGGTGGTGGAGCCTTCACGAAGACCTGCATGCCGCCACGTAGGCATTTAATGAGTTGGCCTAGGAGCTGCATGTTGCCATGCAGGTGCCCGCCCAGCTGGTTGGGCTGGCAGCTGCATGTGAACGACGGTGGAAGCTTGGTTGACGTGGGATTGGTGGTGGCCTTGCCGACGTCTTTGGCGAGGGCCTTGCCGGGTGGCCCAGCAAGGGTCTCGCCGTGGCGTGTTGTCGTCCCCGGGAAGGATCTTGCGGGGGGTCTGGTGGCCTTCCTTGGCAAGGATCTTGTTGGGAATCGTCGTCTTCTAATCTGATCTTGAATATGCCTTCACAAAGATCTGCATGCCACCATAGGGGTGCCTTCCCGAGCCCTGGCCCCACGCTGATGATGGCACTGGGGGCCGTGGGCTCAAGGGTGGCTCGCTCTGTTGGTGCGGGGCGAGCTGTCCCGGCAAGAGGCTTGCCGGGGCCGCTGAGGCCACCCGACAAGGGTCTTGCCGGGGGAACTTGCTTTGTCCCTCTGCTCTTTGTGGTCTTGGCCTTGTCTTGCTTTGATTGTCTTGGGCTTCGATCTTACCTTGGCTCACCTCCCTCGTTCTGCTTGGTGTGGCCGTGGGCGCGGGTCTAACTGCCCGTGCACAGGAAAAGGGGTACAAAGATGCGCCCCTATTTTTGTACACCGACAGGAGCCCCCGGGCCTAGGCCACACATAAGCGCAACACGTTGTTGGGCCAGGCCCAAAACGGTGCACAGGCAGGTGGGGCGGTTTTTACCGTGGTAAGATTCTTCGCGTGCTCCGCCTCCCACGACCCGCACGCGTGGCGCGGCGTGGAGACATGCGTGGGGCGGTTTCCACACACATGCATTACATCGCAGTAAAGAGGCGGCTCGCGTCTTCCCCGTAAAAAGAGGGAGGCGTGGAGGCGTGGCTCATTTACTGAGTGGGGTCGGGGTGCGGTCTTCAAGGCGTCCACTCCCCACGATCATGGGGTGGGGAGAGGTCGCCTCACCCGTCCCCTCAGTTCTGCACATCTGCCACGCGTCTTTCATGTGCTTGTGGTGGCAAACGATGGAGGCGAGAAACCGGGCCGCCGCTGGTTGGGGCGGCGGGTCGTTCCTGATTCCCCGCGCCTCCGGTGTCTTGATTGGCCGAGCGGGGCGGCCGAGCCTCAACCCCATTCCTTTATAAAGAGGAGGAGGAGGGGGGATGGCACCCCACATTCTTCCATCTTCTATCTCCCTCTGCTTCTGCTCCTTCCTCTCACCCGCCATGGAGAAAGGGAATCCTGGTCCTTCGATGATGGCGGCGAGGGTCGCCGCTCGACAGCGCGTCCCTCCCCCTTCTGAACCCGTGGTGGTGGAACCGACCGCGAGGGGAAGGGGGAGGGGGCGAGGCCGGGGCAGAGGCCGTAGCGCTCGGGGAAGAGGAGGACGGGGCGACGCGCCGGCCTCGCCCTGCCAATGATGCCCTTCCCGATGGAGGGCCACGTTGAAGACCAGCCTTGCGAGTTCTTCATCAGGCTCCGCCGGCCCCCGTGTCATCGTCTTCGTCTCCCCACTCCGTTCGCTCGGGTGATGGAGTGTGCCCCGCCCCAGACCCTCAGGTTGCACATGAGGGGCTGCGGGAACGGGGGCACGCGGGTCGACGTCGACTTCCCGGCTCCTCGAGTTATGTATCTCCGCCGTGGATGGAAGACGTTCGCCCGCATCCACAGCTTGACGGCGGGGCTCGTCCTCTACTTCAAGTTAATGGAGGACGGCCTGCTCTCCGTCAAGGTCTTCGGAGATCTTGGAACTCGTTTGAAATGCTGCGTGGAGAGCTCCTCTGATGGAGATTCTGACGATGGAAGCTCGTCCTCGAGCGAGAGCGACAAGGAGGACAGTAGGGCGGACAACGGGGACGAGTCCGACTAGGCGTCGGACGCCCCGCGCCTGGGCGGGTGCGGCACAGTAGCAACATCTGCACCTGGCCGCTCCTCCGGCAGAAGCTAGCCGGGGGTAGGGCAGCTCCTTGAACTTCTCGGGGCTGTCTCCTCGGGCGGCTGGCGTTGGGAGGCTGCGGAAGAGGAAGAGGGTGGGCGACAAGGCCGTCAACTCGGAGTACGCGGGCACCGACGCCTTCATCGCGTATTGCCGGCCCTGCTGCCTCGTCTTCCAGCTCCCTTCCCGGCACCGTCATCACCGGCCCACCCGTGGGTGGCCACCGAGATGTTCTCTTGGTGCTTTCTGCTGCTCGTAGCTCGCCTAGGCGCCCCTTTTGCCCTTTCGCCTCCTTGACCTACCTCCCGAGGAGAGGGACAAGAAATGGATTATGGGCATCTTATCTCTTTTTTAGTTTGTAAGAAAACTTGTAATCCCCTTGCTCATGTTTTTCATCTCGCATGAACTGTACCTGTATGAGATGTTTTTTTTATGAAAAAGGGATGCTTGTCGGGTTTTTCGTTCATGGGTAAATCCCGCGACAAGGAGAGAATCCTTGTTATTGTTTTAAGATAAATGTTTTTTCACCCGGCAACAGGCCTTGCCACCCCCCACTCCACTCGACCGTTCTCGTGCTCTTGGCGGAGGCAGGGACGAAGTGGGCTTTAGGCTCCTCGTCCCACCTCCTTGCCGCCGCGGCTACGACCTAATCCGGACCCAGGAAATCATCTATAGGTATAGGAAAAAGGGGAGCACGACAACCTAGAGATAAAAACGAGGTTTCACATGCCCCAGTCCGGTTCCGAAATGCATGACAGAGGATAAAAGACTTATCTGGACCCGCAGCCCTTGGCAATCTCATCTTTCCGCGGTTGGATCCCTGTGCTTGTAGCCCCCGGCAACTCTGGCTTGCCGGGGTTGGGGCACCGGTCCGTTTCCTTCTTTCCGAGTAGCTCAACAGAAGTGCTCATGTGCCCTGCGAACCAAAGGAGGACAGAAAAGGAATAGACAGACGCGCACTCGACCTCTAGGCTAGGGGTTAGTCGCCGCTAAGCACTATCAACCCTAACCAAGGAAGAGACTCGACGTAGCATGCATGCTATAACTTAGGGCACCAGCGCTTCATTTATTTATGCTCAGGGTCTGCGACTGGCTTTGTACAAAGGGTCACATGCCTTGTCGGCAAAGCTTGTACAAAAGGTGGCTTGCCGGGAGACCCGGCAAGCCGCGCCTTATGGGTAAAACTTGCAAAGATGCTCGATGTTCCAGGAGTTGCTCACTGGGATGGCATCTTTGGTCTCCAGGCGGACTGTGCCAGGCCTGGTGACTCGCATTACCCGATAAGAGTCTTCCCACTTCGGCGTCAACTTGTTGGAATTCTTGGCCGACTGAACGCGCCGAAGAACAAGGTCGCCTTCCTCAAGGCTTCGAGCATGAACCTTGCGGCTATGATAGCGGCACAAGGCTTGCTGGTAGCGTGCCGCTCTTACAGCCGCCCGAAGACGATCTTCCTGAAGGAGCGTCACATCATCTTGGCGCAACAACTCTTGCTCAAGCTCATCATAAGCGAGCACTCGAGGTAACCCGTATATGAGTTCCGTGGGGAGAACTGCTTCTGCCCCGTATACCAGGGCAAAAGGTGTCTGGCCGGTGGCTCGATTTGGCGTCGTCCTGATCGACCAAAGAACCGCCGGCAACTCATCAATCCAGCGCCTTCCACTCTTGTGTAGCTTGTCAAAGGTCTTTGTTCTTAGGCCTCGCAACACTTCAGCATTTTCCCTCTCCGCTTGGCCGTTGCTCCGTGGATGTGCCACGGAACCAAAACAGACCTTGCTGCCGAGGTCTTGGATGTACTGCATGAAGGTGTGGCTTGTGAACTGCGTGCCGTTGTCGGTGATGACTCTGTTTGGCACACCAAAACGGCAGATCAATCCTTTGAAGAACTTGACGGCTAACTGAGCAGTCACCTTCCTCACTGCTTCCACTTTCGGCCACTTTGTGAACTTATCGATTGCAACGTACAAGTACTCAAAGCCCCCGACAGCGCGGGGGAAAGGTCCCAGTATATCGAGCCCCCAGACCGAGAATGGCCAGCAGAGAGGGATTGTTTGAAGGGCTTGAGCCGACTGATGAAGCTTCTTTGAATGGAACTGGCACGCTTCACACTTGGTTGCTAGTGCCGTCGCATCCTGGAGGGCGGTGGGCCAGAAGAAACCTTGCCGGAATGCCTTCCCGGCAAGGGCCCTTGACCCTATGTGGGAGCCACATAGGCCTCCATGTATCTCGGCCAACAACTCCAGTCTTTCCTCCTGGGGGATGCACTTGAGTTTCACACCGTTTGGCCTCGTCCAGTACAGGACGTCATCGATGAACTGGTACAGGGCGGACCGACGGGCTACTTTCTCTGCTTCTTCTTGCTCCTCAGGAAGCTCCCCTGTTTGGAGGTAGTGGACGGTATGCTGCGCCCATGCCGGAGCCCAGGGCTCGACGGCAAGGACCAAAGGCATTTCTTCCGCCATGAGAGCAGATGTCTCTACGGCCAGGGCTTGACGCCCTGTCGGAGCCAGTCGCTCTTGGGCAGGCTCAGCGTCCGCGGCAACACCCTTGCCGGCAGCCCTAGGGGGCTCGGTAGGAAAGTACTTGCCGGGACCTGATTTCCTCCGCTTGTTCTGCCCGCCTGATGGTTCGATAGATGGTTGAGTTAACTGGAGCATAAAGGTACCTGGTTCCACAGGTAGCTTGAATGCAGCATGCTTTGATTGGTAATCGGTGATGTCGTTCTCCGCTCGGGGGACGTGCTCCGCTTGGATACCGTCAAAGCGTTCCTCCAGCTTCCTCACCTCATCTACGTAGGCTTCCATCAATGGGCTCTGATAATCCTTGTTGACCT
Source organism: Triticum aestivum (assembly GCF_018294505.1). NCBI lineage: Eukaryota > Viridiplantae > Streptophyta > Magnoliopsida > Poales > Poaceae > Triticum > Triticum aestivum. The sequence goes on from NC_057803.1 coordinate 218,838,446, forward strand.
GCCTGACAACGAGCTGCGAGTCGCCCCTGACGATGAGCTTCTTAACCCCGAGGTCTGCCGCGATCTTGAGACCAGCAAGCAATCCCTCGTACTCGGCGGTGTTGTTGGTGGACATCTCCCTGTGGAAGTGCATCTGGATCACGTTCTTGAGGTGTTCTCTGGTGGGTGCGATGAGTAGCACACCGGCACCGGCACCTTGCAGCAAGAAAGCCCCATCAAAGTACATGATCCAGTCGTGGTCTGCTTCCTTGCCGGGGAGAGTGATCTCCTGGATTTCTTCGTCAGGCGTCGAGGTCCATTATGCGATGAATTCCGCCAAGACTCTCCTTTGAATTGTCGAGGTACTTTCAAACTTTAAACCAAAACTTGACAGCTCCAAGGCCCATTCCACAATCCTTCCGGTTGCGTCCGGGTTGTGCAGTATCCGTTGCAATGGGAGGCAGGTGACGACAATGATCTCGTGGGCCTGGAAGTAGTGACGCAGTTTCCTCGAGGCCATAAGGCGCCGAAGAGCAATTTTTGCATGCCGGAATACCTCGACCTAGCCCCCTGCAAGAGGGAGCTGTCAAAGTAAACCGGGTGCTGCATCATCTTCTTCTTTGGCACCACTTCACTCGACTGCGCGGGCATTGCCTTGGTGGCACCAGACTCAGCTGGGGGCCGCGCCTTGTCGGCACCAGGCCCTGCCGGGGGAATCTCTGGCTTGCCATCCGCTGGTTCTGTCGCCATTGCCGCCTCCTCGTCGACCTTCCTCTATGCCACCAGTGCGACGCTGACAAGTTGATTCGTCGCCGCCAGATACAGCAGCAACGGCTCTTGTGGTTTAGGCACAACCAGTATCGGCATGGAGGAAAGGTATTTCTTCAGATCGTGTAGTGCTGCCTCGGCTTCTGGTGTCCACTCTATTGGGCCTGCCTTCTTCAAGATTTTGAAGAAGGGAAGGGCGCGCTCGACGGACTTGGAGATGAACCGACTCATGGCGGCAACGCAGCCAGTGAGCCGACGCACATCCTTGATCTTCTTGGGCGCCTCGATCTGCTCAATAGCCTTGATCTTGTCTGGGTTTGCCTCGATCCCACATAGTGATGCAAAGAATCCGAGAAGCTTGCCGGACGGAACGCCGAAGACGCACTTCTCAGGGTTCAGCTTGAGGTTGATCTTGCGCAGGTTAGCAAATGTCTCTTCTAGACCTTGCACAAGAGTTGGCCCGTCCTTGGTTTTGACCACTATGTCATCCATGCAGGCCTCCATATTTCTATGGAGCTGAGGTTCAAAACCAATTTGGAATGCTCTTGCAAACATTGAGCTGGCACTCTTCAACCCGAAAGGCATCCGTAAAAAGCAATACGTACCACATGGGGTGATGAATGCCGTCTTCTCTTCATCCTCTCTTGTCATGAAGATTTGGTGGTAGCCTGAGTAGGCGTCGAGGAATGATAACAGATCACACCCGGCCGTGGAGTCAGCAATCTGGTCGATGCGCGGCAACGGGAAGGGGTCCTTAGGGCAAGCCTTATTAATATCTGTGTAATCAATACACAACGTCCACTTCCCATCCGCCTTGCGCACCACTTCTGGATTGGCCAGCCACGTCGGGTGGAGCACCGCTCTCACCAAACCTGCCGCTTCCAACTTCCTGATCTCCTCTGTGATGAAATCCTGCCTTTCCAGAGCATGCTTTCTGACCTTCTGCTTGACGGGCCGCGCGTGGGGGCAGACAGAAAGGTGGTGCTCAATCACCTCCCTGGGAACACCGGGGATGTCGGACGCTTGCATGCAAACATGTGGACATTTTCCCGCAGGAAGGTGACGAGTGCGCCTTCCTATTTGCTGTCGAGGGTGGAGCCTATGATGAAGGCCCCTCCCGTGCCATCCTCCCCGACGGGCACCTTCTTGGTCTGCGATAGCTTGGCTCTGGATCTCTTGCTCTTGTCGGTAGAGCTCTCTGACACGTCCTCAATGGTAGCACAACACTCCGAGGAGGTGCGCTTGCCAGAGTGGGTGCGAGAGGTCTTGCCGGGCTCCTTTTTCCCTCCCGGGCCGTCAGCGGCAGGAGCAGGTGCCTTGACGACAGCTGCTGCAACTACTTCCCGGTAGAGTTGGTCGGTGCAGATCAGCGCGTCCTTCTTGTCGGAGGGGACGAAGATGATGGTCAACGGCTCGGGCATCTTTAGCATGTTGTAGGCGTAGTGTGACGCCGCCATGAACTTGGCCAATGCCGGGCGGCCGAGGATCCCGTTGTAGGGCAAGGGGATCTCGGCCACATCAAAGACGATCCTCTCCATCCTGTAGTTCAACTCTCCAAATGTCACGGGCAGTGTGACCTTTCCCTTCGGCTGGCTCCTCCTCGGATTGACCCCTTGAAATGTGCCCGTTTCCTCGAGGTCTCCATTAGGGATTTGCAACCTTTTGATCACGACAGGCGAGATCAGGTTCAGGCCGGCCCCGCCGTCAACCAACATCTTGTTCACCCTGTGGTTGCGTATTGTTGGCGAGACCAACAATGGCAAACACCCGACCGCGGTAGTGCGATCAGGGTGGTCCTCGGCGTCAAAGATGAGGGGCGTGCTGGACCACTTCAGCGGCTTCTGAGCGTCGAACGATGGCTCTACTGCTGTAATCTCATGCGCCCACTGCTTGAGCTGGCGGTGAGAGGTATGCAGCGAGGCGCCGCCATTGACGCACATGGCCTCCGTAGGCTTCTAGAACCCTTGCTCACCAGACTCATCGTCATCGTCATGATCTTCGTCTTCTTGTTTCTTGTCGCAGCCCCGGGCGGGCCTCTCTTGCTGGTTGTCCTTGCCGAGGTGGCCTCCTTGGCCGCCACGCTTCTTGCGGATCCCTCAGTACCGTCCTGGTCCTTCTCCTTGTCCCACTTTTCATACTCAGCCTTTTGCTTCTCAGCAAGCAGCTCGACTTGTCGGCAGTTCTGGAGGTCGTGGCCCTTGGTGCGGTGGATCTTGCAGTATTGCTTGCCGGAGCTTCCTGGCTTGTCGGTAGCCGCCAGGGCCCGGCAGGCAGCGCACCCAGCAATCTCCTTGCCGGGGGCGTCTGCCTTGACCTTCTTGTCGGTACCGGTATCTTCAGATCCCTCAACGGCAAGCACGACCTTGCCTTTGCGTTTCCTGTTGTGATGACGACTCTTCTTCATCGGGGTGGCGGCGTCTTCATCAGTAGAGTCGGTTTCCGTGCCGGCGTATTCGCCGGGGTACTTCCTTCCCTCTTCAGCCCAGGCGCAGCTATCGGCCAAAACGTAGAGCTCGGCCACATCCTTAACCTTGGTCATCGCCAACTCCTCGCGCATCTTGCGATTGCGTACATTCTGGTGGAACGCGCTAATCACAGCGGCGGGATGAACGTCGGGGATGTTGTACTGCACCCGGCTGAATCTCTGGATGTACTTGCGCAGGGTCTCCCCTTCCTTCAGGGGAATGATATGCAGATCACTAGCCTAGCCATGAGCTTGGTGGCCTCCTGTGAAGGCGCCAACGAACTCATGGCACATATCTGACCAGGAAGAAATGGAATCCATCGGCAAGTGCATCAACCAAGACATCACATTTGGCTTGAGCACCAGCGGGAAATAGTTGGCAAGCACCTTGTCGTCGCGAGCCCCAGCGGCCTGCATCGCGATGGTGTAGATGCTGAGGAACTCAGACGGATGGGTCTTGCCGGTGTACTTATTGCTGACGTCGGGCTTGAACGTGTAGTGGGACGGCCACTGGAACTGCCTCAGCTCACGGGTAAAAGCCGGGCAGCCCACCTTGTAAGGTAGGCCGCTGGGGCCCCCCGGTGCCGGGTGGTCCATAGCAGGCCCCGCCCGCTTGTCCGACTGGCGGCGCGTTTCACGCCGGCGCTCGCCGGTGGTTCGAGCGTCTTCGTGAGCTCGCTCCCGAAGGACCTGGCGCTGGTCACGGAGGGTCCGCGGGTCGGACGACGCTATGGAGATGTTATCACAACGTCTTCACGACATGCCGACGCCCGCGGCGGCCGATGACGAGGAGGAGAGTGCATCATGGCCGCAGCTCCCCCGGTCCTCCCAGCGCCAGCATGTGGTGGCTCGGTGGAGCGCCGGCCCGAGGGCCCCGCTGGTCGCGGATCGTCTTTGTTTGCGACGGCGACGAGGCTCCGGATGGTGGCCCTCCACTCGTCGAGCTTCTCCGCAGTAGGGGGGAAGTCGAGGAGCAGCTGTGCGCGTGCCAAAGCTTCCGCTGGCGTGGGCGGCGGCGACACCCGCGTGGATCGCGACATGCTTCGACTTCTAACTACGTTAGAAGGAGCTCCATCACGACCCAGCAGCTGCGTGCCATTTTCGCCAGCGCTTCGGCTAGCGTGTTGAACCCCCTCATCTTGCCGATGGCGCACATGGCTCTTCCCACGGTGGTGCCCAGGGTCACCATCGTGGTGACGCTGCTCGGCGCGCACACCATGGGAAGAACGCACGGTGGTCGCCGGTGTAGGCGTCCTGGAGGTGACCGCGCCGCCCGGAGTCGGCACAACGATGCCCCTGGAGGGCCCCGCGCCGCCTGCAGGGGCCCCAGCTCCGTCCTTGGATCCGGCGACGTGTAGCCGGTCGTCTGGCGCGCGAGCGACGCCGCTCGCCAGGCTCCGACTGCCTGGGCGATGCTGGTGCTCGCGGGCCACGACCCAGGTCCTGTCTGCGACCGGTCCGCTGCTCGTCCACACCGGCACGGGTCGTTCGGCTCCCAACGAATCGACCGCTATGGCCGTCCTCTTCTTAGGGGCCATGGCGACGAAGAACTGCTAGGCTAACTACTAGACCAGATTCTCACAATTGCGCCCCCTACCTGGCACGCCAAAGATGTCGGTGTGGAACGACACCTATGGGATCACAAGAATCCCAACTACGGTTGCCGGGGCCCAGGGTTGCAAGGAGAGCAGGGCTAGTAGACAACACAAGGATTGTTTACCCAGGTTCGGGCCGCGAGGATGCGTAAAACCCTAGTCCTGCTCTGGTAGGTGTATTTCTGAGAGTTCTTGAGCTCTCGAACTAGCTGTGGTCAGCGTGTGGTTCAAAAGAGCCGAATCCCTCTCCTCCTCGCCTCGGGCCTCCTTTTATAGAAAAGTGGTTGCCACAGTGGCACATAAGAGGTGGAAAGGTCTATAGTGGCATGAGGTTATCCCTCGTATTACAGGACAAGGTGCATTTAACGCATCGCTTAGGTGTCCTCTTGCTTTATCGGGGACGGGGCGAGGCCCGTCCCGTCCGTCGCCACTCCTCCTTGCTTCGACACGCGCCTCGGCCTGGGATGCGTGCGGTGCCATGTAGGAAGGCATGTAGCTGAGTTGGCGCGTTGGTGGAGCCTTCACGAAGACCTGCATGCCACCGTGCAGGCGCTTGATGAGTTGGCTTGGGAGCTGCATGTTGCCACGTAGGTGCCCGCCCAGCTGGTTGGGCTGGCAGCTGCATGTGAACGGCGGTGGAAGCTTGGTTGACGTGGGCTTGGCAGTGGCCTTGCCGGCGTCTTTGGCGAGGGCCTTGCCGGGTGGCCCGGAAAGGGTCTCGCCGTGGCGTGTTGTCGTCCCCGGCAAGGATCTTGCCGGGGGTCTGGTGGCCTTCCTTGGCAAGGATCTTGCCGAGAATCGTCGTCTTCTAATCTGATCTTGAATATGCCTTCACAAAGATCTGCATGCCACCACAGGGGTGCCTTCCCGAGCCCTGGCCCCATGCTGATGATGGCACTGGAGACGTGGGCTCAAGGGTGGCTTGCTCTGTTGGTGCGGGGCGAGCTGTCCCGGCAAGAGTCTTGTCGGGGCCGCTGAGGCCACCCGGCAAGGGTCTTGCCGGCGGAACTTGCTTCGTCCATCTGCTCTTTGTGGTCCTAGCCTTGGTGTTGCTTTGATTGTCTTGGGCTTCGATCTTACCTTGGCTCACCTCCCTCGTTCTGCTTGGTGTGGCCGTGTGCGCGACTCTAGCTGCCCGTGCACAGGAAAAGGGGTACAAAGATGCGCCCCTATTTTTGTACACCGACACAGGGTTTGCGCCTGGCTCTGTACAGAGGGTTACATGCCTTTTCGGCAAAGCTTGTACAAAAAAGTGGCTTGCCGGGGAGCCCGGCAAGCCACACCTTATGGGTAAAACCTACGAAGATGCTCGATGTTCCAGGAGTTGCTCACTGGGATGGCATCTTCGGTCTCCAGGCGGACTGCACCGGTCCTGGTGACTCGTATTACCTGATAAGGGCCTTCCCACTTCGGCGTCAACTTGTTGGAATTCTTGGCCGACTGAACGCGCCGAAGAACAAGGTCGCCATCCTCAAAGCTTCGGTCATGTACCTTGCGGCTATGGTAGCGGCGCAAGGCTTGCTGGTAGCATGCTCCTCTCACAGCCGCCCGAAGACGATCTTCCTCAAGGAGCGTCGCGTCGTCTTGCCGCAACTGCTCTTGCTCAAGCTCGTCAAAAGCGAGCACTCGAGGTGACCCGTATATGAGTTCCGTGGAGAGAACTGCTTCTGCCCCGTACACCAGGGCAAAAGGTGTCTGGCCGGTGGCTCGATTTGGCGTCGTCCTGATCGACCAAAGAACCGCCGACAAGTCATCAATCCAGCGCCTTCCGCTTCTGTGCAGCTTGTCAAAAGTCTTTGTTCTCAGGCCTCGTAGTACTTCAGCCATTGCCCTCTCCGCCTGGCCGTTGCTTCGTGGGTGTGCCACGGAAGCAAAACAGACCTTGCTGCCGAGGTCTTGGGTGTACTGCATGAAGGCGTGGCTTGTGAACTGTGTGCCGTTGTCGGTGTTGAATCTGTTTGGCACACCAAAACGGCAGACTAGTCCCTTGAAGAACTTGACGGCTGACTATGCTGTCACCTTCCTCACTGCTTCCACCTCCGGCCACTTTGTGAACCTATCGATCGCGACGTACAAGTACTCAAAGCCCCCGACAGCACGGGGGAAAGGTCCCAATATGTTGAGCCCCCAGACCGAGAATGGCCAGGAGAGAGGGATTGTTTGAAGGGCTTGAGCTGGTTGATGAAGCTTCTTTGAATGGAACTGGCATGCTTCACACCTAGTTACTAGTGCCGTTGCATCCTGGAGGGCGGTGGTCCAGAAGAAGCCTTGCTGGAATGCTTTGCCGGCAAGGGCCCTTGATCCTATGTGGGAGCCACATATGCCTCCATGTATCTCTGCCAATAGCTCCAGTCCTTCCTCCCGGGGGATGCACTTCAATTTCACACCATTCGGTCTTTTTCTGTACAGGACGTCATCGACGAACTGGTACAAGGTAGACCGACAAGCTACTTTTTCCGCTTCTTCCTGCTCTTCAGGAAGTTCCCCTATCTGGAGGAAACGAACGGTATGCTGTGCCCATGCCGGAGCCTGGGGCTCAAAGGCAAGGACCAAAGGCATTTCTTCCGCCATGGGGGCGGCCGTCTCTACGGCCAGGGTTGGCGCCCTGCCAGAGCTAGCTGCTCCTTGGCAGGCTCGGAATCCACGACAACACTCTTGCCGGCGGCCCCTGGGGGCTCGGCGGGAAGGTACTTGCTAGGGCCCGATTTCCTCCGCTTGTTCCACTCCGTTGATGGTTCGACGGATGGTTGAGTTAGCCGAAGCAAAAAGGTACCTGGTTCTATAGGTAACTTGAGTGCAGCGCACTTTGACAGGTAGTCAGCGATGTCATTCTCCGCTCGGGGAACATGCTCCGCTTGAATATCATCGAAGCGCTCCTCCAGCTTCCTCACCTCATCTACGTAGGCATCCATCAATGGGCTCTGGCAATCTTTGTTGACCTGTCTGACAACAAGCTGCGAATCACCCCTGATGATGAGCTTCTTCACCCCGAGGTCTGCTGCGATCCTGAGACTGGCGAGCAGCCCCTCTACTCAGCAGTGTTGTTGGTGGACATCTCCCTGGGAAAGTGCATCTGGATTACATACTTGAGGTTCTCTCCGGTGGGTGCGACAAGCAGCACACCAGCACCGGCGCCTTGCGGCGAGAAAGCTCCGTCAAAGTACATAATCCAGTCACAAGCTGTTTCCTTGCCGGGGAGAGTGGTCTCCTGGATCTCTTCATCAGGCGTCGAGGTCCATTCTGCAATGAACTCCGCCAGTACTCTACTCTGGATTGTCGAAGTACTTTCAAACCTCAACCCAAAGCTAGATAACTCCAAGGCCCACTCCACAATCCTTCCGGTTGCATCTGGGTCGTGCAGTATCCGTTGCAATGGGAGGCGGGTGACGACAGTGATCTCGTGGGCTTGGAAGTAATGACACAGCTTCCTCGAGGCCATAAGGAGGCTGAAGAGCAATTTATGCACACCGGAATATCTTGATCTAGCCCCCTGCAATAGGGAGCTGACAAAGTAAACTAGGTGCTGCATCATCTTGTTCTTCTGCACCACCCCACTTGACGGCGTGGGCTCTATCCCGATGGTGTCAGGCTCTGCCGGGAGCCTTGCCTTGCCGGCACCAGGCCCTGCCGGGGGAGTCTCTGACTTGCCGTCTGCCTGTCCTGCCGTAGCCACTGCCTCTTTGTCAACCTCCCTCTACGCCCCCAGCGCGGCACTGACCACTTGATTTTTTTGCCGCTAGATACAGCAGCAACGGCTCTTGTGGTATAGGCGCAACTAGTATCAGTGTAGAGGAAAGGTATCTCTTCAGGTCTTGCAACACCGCCTCGGCTTCAGGGGTCCATTCCATTGTGCCCGCCTTCTTCAAAATCTTGAAAAAGGGAAGGGCGTGCTCGGCAGACTTGGAGATGAATCGGCTGGTGGCAACACAGCCAGCGAGTCGACGCACATCCTTGATCCGCTTGGGCACCTCAATCCGCTCGAAGCCTTGATCTTGTCTGGGTTTGCCTCGATCCCACGCTGCGACACAAAGAACCCGAGAAGTTTGCCGGACGAAATGCCGAAGGCACACTTCTCAGTGTTCAGCTTGAGCTTGATCTTGCGTAGGATGGCAAACGTCTCTTCTAAGTCTTGCACAAGAGTCGCCCTATCCTTGGTTTTGACTACTATGTCATCCATATAGGCTTCCATATTTCTATGTAGCTTGGGTTCAAAACCAATTTGGACTGCTCTTGAAAATGTTGAACCAGCACTCTTCAACCCGAAAGGCATCCGTAAAAAGCAATACGTACCACATGGGGTGATAAATGCTGTCTCCTCTTCATCTTCTCTTGCCATGAAGATTTGGTGGTAGCCTGAGTAGGCATCGAGGAATGATAACATATCACACCCGGCCGTGGAGTCAACAATCTAGTTAATGTGCGGCAACTGGAAGGGATCCTTAGGACAAGCCTTATTGACATCCGTGTAGTCAATGCACAGCCTCCACTTCCCATTTGCCTTGCGCACCACCACCGGATTGGCCAACCACGTCGGGTGGAGCACTCTTCTCACCAAACCTGCCGCTTCCAATTTCTTGATCTCCTCTGTGATGAACTCCTGTCGTTCCAAAGCTTGCTTCCTGACCTTTTGCTTGACGGGTCGCGCATGGGAACAGACAACAAGGTGGTGCTCAATCACTTCCCTGGGAACGCCGGGGATGTCGGATGCTTGCCACGCAAACACATCGACATTTGCTTGCAGGAAAGTGACGAGCACCCTTTCCTATTTGCTGTCGAGGGTGGAGCTGATGGTGAAAGCCCCTCCCGTGCCATCCTCCTTGACAGACACCCTCTTGGTCTCTGGTGGTGCAGCTCTGGATTTCTTGCTCTTGTCGGTAGAGCTCTCGGGCACGTCCTCGACGGTAGCACAATACTCCGAAGAGGCGTGCTTGCCGGAGTGGGTGCAAGAGGTCTTGCCGGTCTTCTTCTTCCCTCCCGGGGCCTAAACGGCAGGAGAAGGTGCCTTGACGGTAGCTGCTACAACTGCTTCTCGATAGAGTTGGTCAGCGCAGATCAGCGCATCCTTCTTGTCGGAAGGGACGGTGATGATGGTCATCGACCCAGGCATCTTCAACGTATTGTAGGCGTAGTGCGACACCGCCATGAACTTGGCTAGTGCCGGGCGGCCGAGGATCCCGTTGTAGGGCAAGGGGATCTCGGCCACATCGAAGACGATCCTCTCCGTCCTGTAGTTCAACTCACCTCCAAACGTCATGGGCAATGTGACTTTCCCCTTCGGCTGGCTCCTCCCCGGGCTGACCCCTTGAAACATACTCATTTCCTCAAGGTCCCCATCAGGAATTTGCAGCCTTTTGATTACGACGGGCGAGATCAAGTTCAGGCCGGCCCTGCCGTCAACCAGCATCTTATTCACCTTGAGGTTGCGTATCGTTGGTGAGACCAACAACGGAAAACACCTGATCGCAGTCATGCGGTCAGGGTGGTCCTCGGCGTCAAAGATGAGGGGCGTGCTGGACCACTTCAGTGGCTTCTGAGCATCGAACGATGGCTCTGCGGCTGTAATCTCACGCGCCCACTGCTTGAGCTGGCGGTGAGAAGTGTGCAGCGAGGCGCCACCATCGACGCACATGGCCTCCATAGCCTTCTGGAACTCATGCTCACCAGACTCATCGTCCTCGTCATGATCATCGTCTTCCTGCTTTTTGTTGCGGCCCCGAGCGGGCCTCTCTTGCTGGTTATCCTTGCCGCGGTGACCCCCTTGGCCGCCATGCTTCTTGCCAGATCCTTCGGCACCATCCCGACCCTTCTCCTTGTCCCGCCTCTCATATACGACTTTTTGCTTTTCAGCGAGCAGCTCAACTTGTCGGCATTCTGGAGGTCGCGGCCCTTGGTGCGGTGGATCTTGCAGTACTGCTTGTCGGAGCCTCCTGGCTTGTCGGCAGACGCGAAGTCCCGGCAAGCGGCACACCCGGCAATCTCCTTGTCGGGGTCGTCTGCCTTGGCCTTCTTGGTGGCGCTGGTGTCGCCGGATCCCTCGACAGCAAGCACAGTCTTGTCCTTGCGTTTCTTGTTGCAACGCTGACCCTTCTTCGTCGGGGTGGTGGTGTCTTCGTCGGTAGAGTTGGTTTCCGCACCAGCGTCTTCGCCGGGGTACTTCCTTCCCTCTTCAGCCCAGGCGCATCTATCGGCCAGAACATAAAGTTCGGCCACATCTTTGACCTTGTTCATCACCAGCTCTTCATGCATCTTGCGGTTACGCACATTCTGATGGATGCGCTGATCATGGTGGCAGGATGAACATTCGGGATGTTGTATTGCACTCGGCTGAATCTCTGTATGTACTTGCGTAGGTTTTCACCTTCCTTCTGGGGAATGATATGCAAATCACTCGCCTGGCCATGAGCTTGGTTGCCTCCAGTGAAGGCACCAACGAACTCGTGGCAGAGATCTGACTAAGAAGAAGTGGAATCCGCCGGTAAGTGCATCAACCAAGACATGACATTGGGTTTCAGGGCCAAAGGGAAGTAATTGGCAAGCACCTTGTCGTCACGAGCTCTAGCGGCTTGCATCACGAACTCTGACGGGTGGGTCTTGCCGTCGTACTTCTCGCCGACGTCGGGCTTGAACATGCGGTGGGACGGCCACTGGAACTACCGCAGCTCACGGGTAAAGGCTGGGCAACCCACCACGTAAGGTAGGCCGCCAGAGCCTCTCAGTGCTGGGTGGTCCATAGCGGGCCCTGCCCGCCTGTCTGATTGGTGGCGCATATCGCGCCGGCACTCGATGGTGGTTCGAGCATCTTCATGGGCTCGTTCCTGAAGAACCTAGCGTTGATCGCAACGGGTACGTGGGTCGGGCGACGATATGGAAATGTCATCACAAATGTCATCACGACGGACCGACATCCGTGGTGACTGGCGTGGAGGAGGAGAGTGCACCGTGGCCGCGGCGCCTCCGACCTCTCCACCGCTAGCATGCAGTGGCTCAATGGAGCGCCGACCCAAGGGCCCCGCTGGCCGTATCTTGTCTTTGTTGGCGACGCCGATGAGGCTCCAGATAGTGGCTCTCCACTCGTCGAGCTTCTCCGCGATGGGGGGGGGGAGTCGAGGAGCAGCTGCGCGCGTGCCAAGGTTCTGCTGGCGTGGGCGGTGGCGAAAGCTGCATGGACTATGGCGCGCTTTAACTTCTAACCACGTTAGAAGGAGCTCTATCATGGCCCAGCGGCTGTGCGTCGTCCTCGCCAGCACTTCGGCGGGCGTGCTGGCCTCCTTTGTCCCGCGGATGACGCACATGAATTTTCCCACGGCGGCGTCCAGGGTCACCGGCGTGGTGACGCTGCTCGTCGCGCACAACCTGGGAAGAGCGCTCTGTGGGCGCCAGAGTGGGCGTCTTGGAGGTCGCTGCGCCGCCCGCGGGTGGTACGGCGACGCCCCCGGAGGGTCCTGCGCCATCTGTGGGGGGCCCAGCTCCATCTCTGGATTTCGCGGCGTGTGGCCCGTCGCCTTGTGCAAGAACAATGCCGCTCTCCAGGCTCTGACTGGCAGAGCAATGTTGGTGCTCGCGGGTCACGCCTCAGGTTCTGTCCGTGACCGGCCCGCTGCTCGCCTGCACCGGTACGGGCCGTCCGGCTCCCGATGAACCGGCCGCCATGGCCGCCTTCTTCTTGGGAGCCATGGCGACGAAGAACTACTAGGCTAACTGCTAGACCAGATTCTCACAACTGCAACCCCTACCTGGCGCGCCAAAGATGTCGGTGGGAAATGACACCTATGGGATCACAAGAATCCCTACTACGGTTGCCGGGGCGCGGGTCGTGAGAAGAGCAGGATTAGCAGTCAGCACGAGGATCATTTACCCAGGTTCGGGCCACGAGGATGCGTAAAACCCTAGTCCTGCTTTGGTGGATGTATTCAGTGTTCTTGGGCTTTCGAACTAGCTACGGTGGCTGTGTAGTTCAAAAGAGCCGAATCCCCCTCCAGCACGCCATAGGCCTCCTTTTATAGTCGAAAGGGGCTGCCACAGTGGCACACAGGAGGTGGAAAGGCCTGCAGTAATATGAGCCTATCGCCCATATTACAGGACAAGACTCATTTAATGCATCGCTTAGGTGTCCCTTAGCTTTATCGGGGACGGGAACGAGGCCCGTCCCGTCCGTCGCCGCTGCTTCTCGCTTCGACACGCGCCTAGGCTAGCGATGCATGCAGTGCCATGTAGACAGGCAGGCAGCTGAGGTGGCGCGCTGGTAGGGCCTTCATGAAGGTCCGCACGACGCCACGCAGGTGCCTGTTGATTTGGCCTGGAAGCTGCATGTTGCCACGCAGGTGGCTGCCCAGCTGGTTGAGCTGGCAGCTGCATGCGAACGGCGGTGGTAGTCTTGGCTGTTACGGGTCTAGCAGTGGCCCTGCTGATGCCCTCGACAAAGGCCTTGCCGGGGGCCCGGCAAGGGTCTTTCCGTGGCATTGCCGTCATCCCCGACAAGGGTCTTGCTAGGGGACTTGCTGTCATCCCCAGCAAGGGTCTTGCCGGGGGCCTTGTGGACTTCCTTGGCTAGGATCCCGCCAAGGGTCGCCGTCTTCTGGTCCTCATCTGATCCTGAGTGTTTCTCTGTCTTCACAAAGATCTGCATGCCACCCTAGAGGTGCCTCCTGAGCCCTGGCCCAACGTGGTTGATGGTGTTGGAAACCGTGGGCTCAAGGGTGGTGCGCTCTGCTGGCGTTGGGCGAGCTGCCCCGGCAAGGGTCTCGTCGGGGCCGCTGAGGCTGCCCCGGCAAGAGTCTTGCCGGGGGAACCTGTTTTGTCCCTCTGCTCTTTGTGCTCTCGGCCTTGGCGTTGTCTTGTTTGCCTTGGTGCTTCGGCTTCTCTCCGGCTTCCCTCCTCTACCCTGCTAAGTGTGGCCGCGGTGCGTGGCTCTGACCGCCCGCGCACAAGTAAAGGGGTCAAAAGGAGATCCCCTACATTTGTACACCGACAGATTATGAAATAACCATATTCACAATAACATTTAGGTCTCATATTTACTCATATCAATGGCATAATAAACTAGCGAGCAATAATAATAAATCTCGGATGACAACACTTTCTCAAAATAATCATAATATGATATAACAAGATGGTATCTCGCTAGCCCTTTCTGAGACTGCAAAACATAAATGCAGAGCACCCCTGAAGATCAAGGGCTGAGTGGAAATTGTAATTCATGGTAAAATAGATCCAGTCAAGTCATACTCAATGTAAACTAACATTAATACATGCAAATGACACCGGTGCTCTCCAACTGGTGTTTTTTAATAAGAGGATGATGACTCAACATAAAAGTAAATAGATAGGCCCTTCGCAGAGGGAAGCAGGGATTTGTAGAGGTGCCAGAGCTCGGTTTTGAAATAGAGATGAATAATATTTTGAGCGGTATACGTTCATTGTCAACATAACAACCGAGAGATCTCGATATCTTCCATGCTACACACATTATAGTCGGTTCCCAAGCAGAATGGTAAAGTTTATACTCCCCACCACCAACAAGCATCAATCCATGGCTTGCCCGAAACAACGGGTGCCTCCAACTAACAACAATCCCGGGGGAGTTCTGTTTGCAATTATTTTGATTTGATTTGAGCATGGGACTGGGCATCCCGGTGAACAGCCATTTTCTCGTGAGTGAGGAGCGGAGTCCACTCCTCTTGAGAATAACCCGCCTAGCATGGAAGATACAGACAACCCCAGTTGATACATGAGCTATTCGAGCATACAAAACAGAATGTCTATTTGAAGGTTTAGAGTTTGGCACATACAAATTTACTTGGAACGACAGGTAGATACCGTATATAGGAAGGTATGGTGGACTCATATGGAATAACTTTGGGGCTTATGGAGTTGGATGCACAAGCAGTATTCCCGCTTAGTACAAGTGAGGGCTAGAAAGAGACTGGGAAGCGACCAGCTAGAGAGCGACAACAATCATGAACATGCATTAAAATTAATCAACACTGAATGCAAGCATGAGTAGGATATAATTCACCATGAACATAAATATCGTGGAGGCTATGTTGATTTTGTTTCAACTACATGCATGAACATGTGCCAAGTCAAGCCACTCGAATCGTTCAAAGGAGGATACCACCCTATCATACCACATCACAACCATTTTAATAGCATGTTGGCACGCAAGGTAAACCATTATAAACTCCTAGCAAATTAAGCATGGCATGGGCAACTATAATCTCTAATTGTCATTGCAAACATGTTTCATTCATAATAGGCTGAATCAGGAACGATGAACTAATCATATTTACAAAAACAAGAGAGGTCGAGTTCATACCAGCTTTTTAATCTCAATCAGTTCATCATATATCGTCATTATTGCCTTTCACTTGCACGACCGAATAGTGTGGATAATAATAATAGTGCACGTGCATTGGGCTAAGCTGGAATCTGCAAGCATTCAATACAAGGGAGAAGACAAGGTAATATGGGCTCTTTGTTAGATCAACAATAATGCATATGAGAGCCACTCAACATTTTCATCGTGGTCTTTTCCTCTCGACCCCCAAAGAAAAGAAACAAAACTATTTACACGGGAAAGCTCCCAACAAGCAAAAGAAGAACGAGAAATCTTTTTGGGTTTTCTTTTTAATTACTACTACTACATGTATAGAAAGTAAACGAGCTAAAAGCTACAACTACTTTTTTTGGTTTTTTATTAAGGTTTTTCAAACACACAAGAAGAAAGCTTAAAAAAACTAGCATGGATGATACAATGAAAAAGTATGAGCACCGACAACCGGCATGAGTGTGTAAACATGAATGTAATGTCGGTGAGAAATACGTACTCCCCCAAGCTTAGGCTTTTGGCCTAAGTTGGTCTATGCCCATGGATCGAATTTGTAGCTGGGGTCGTACCGAGGAGGGTCTTCGGGGTGCCACTGGTTGGCGATCTCCTCCGGATCCCACTAATAAATAGACTGACGGTGAGGATCAGATAGTGGCTCCAGCTCTGGGGCTAAAGTCAGGCTCTGGTATGCCTAAACGGCCTCCGGCAAAATAAGGTACGTCCATGAAAATATGCCAAACAAAGAGGGAGCAGGCAAGGTAATAGTCTCAATGTGCTTCTTATCAAACATCAGTCTATAGTTAAGCATCTTCTTCTTATTCTTAACAATAAAATCATGTGCTACCATGCTCTTATAATCTAGAAAAATATGAGGCAGCAACTTTTGCTCTTTCTCATAATGCCTAATAGGTATGTTAAAGTGTGTAGCAAGGCGCGAGGCGAAGATGCCTCCTAAGACGGGACCCTTCGTACGGTTCAGATTTAACCGTTTAGCAACAATAGCGCCTAAGCTGAAAGTGGTATCACGAAACAAAGCATGGCGCAAAATAACAATATCAGGAGCACTAAGATTTCCATAGTTCCCGCGACCAATTAAGCATCTACTAGCAAATATTGCAAAGTAACGTAGAACAGAAAAATGTATGCTAGTGATTCTTGCATCGGAAACTTTCCTCGTTTCCCCTACAGCAATTGTATCAATAAATCCCTCCACATCATTACGATGTGGTTCCTCTATGCTGCCCTCAAAGGGTATCCTACAAACCCGACAAAAATCATAAAGCGACATCTCCTTATGCTCATCATATAAATAAAATTCCACCGAAGGTGGTGATCTCCTAGTATGGAAATGAAAATTTTGCACAAAAATATTGGCGAGTAAGAGATACTATTTGCGCTGGTCGTGGAGGAAGTCGGTGAGGCCTGCATTCTCAGCCAAATAATAAAAATCTTCATGAATCCCGGCTTCTCTCAAGAACTCATCACAAGGCCATTCACACGGATGAATCTCCGCAACACGAGGGGGATTATACTTGGGCTTCTTATTCTCTTCACTTTGCTTATCCTTCGAGCTTCGGCTCGATGAGCCCCTCAAAAATCTCTTCATCTTTTTCTGAAAATTTCTGAAATTTTTAGTGACTTAAAATAGAAGTGAACCAAACTCAACAAAAGTGATAGCAACTACTCCTACAAGTGTCTAGAGGCTATATCATGCATTAAAACTATTTTTGACCACATAAATTTGACATGCAAGCTCAAGAACAGGGTCACCTAAGCTGCAAAAAATTGCAATAAATAAAGCACTATAACAAAAACTAATTGGACAATTGGAGGAGTCACATACCAAAGAACAATCCCTCAAAGCAGTTTTGCGAATGGAGCTTTGAGCAAGGAGATCGAAAATGGTAGCAAGATGAGCTAGAACTTGGGTTTGAGCTGGTGGGTGATTTTTTCTGGAGCAAGACGAAGTGTGTGGGTGCACGTATAAGTGGAGGGGACCCACATGGGGTCCATGAGGTAGGGGGGCACGCCCTCCACCCTCGTGGGCACATGGTGGGTCCCCTTGGTGTGTTCTCAGTGCCAATAATTCTTAAATATTCTGGAAAAAAATCACATTTCATTTTCAGGGCATTTGGAGAACTTTTATTTTCGGGGTATTTTTCATTGCAAGGATAATTCAGAAAACAGATAGAAAATACTATTTTTACTTTATTTAATATAAATAACAGAAAGTAAAAAGAGGGTACAGAAAGTTGTGCTTTCTAACTTCATCCATCTCATGCTCATCAAAAGGAATCCACTAACAAGGTTGATCAGGTCTTGTTAACAAACTCATTTCGAATAACATGAAACCGGAGAAATTTCGAATAACACTAGGTTACCTCAACGGGGATATGCACATCTCCAACAATAAGAATATCATATTTCTTCTTGATAGTAGGAAGAGGAAATTCGAAACCTCCAATAGTGATTGTTGAAAATTTTCCAATAGAATTGATACTGTGGACTTGAGGTTGTTTCCTCGGAAAGTGTACTGTATGCTCATTACCATTAACATGAAAAGTGATATTGCCTTTGTTGCAATCAATAACAGCCCCTGCAGTATTAAGAAAGGGTCTACCAAGGATAATCGACATACTATCGTCCTCGGGAATATCAAGAATAACAAAGTCCGTTAAAATAGTAACGTTTGCAACCACAACATGCACATCCTCGCAAATACCGACAGGTATAGTAGTTGATTTATCGGCCATTTGCAAAGATATTTTAGTAGGTGTTAACTTATTCAAATCGAGTCTATGATATAAAGAGAGAGGCATAACACTAACACCGGCTCCAAGATCACATAAAGCAGTTTTAACATAGTTTCTTTTAATGGAGCATGGTATAGTTGGTACTCCTGGATCTCCAAGTTTCTTTGGTATTCCACCCTTAAAAGTGTAATTAGCAAGCATGGTGGAAATTTCAGCTTCCGGTATCTTTATTTTATTAGTAACAATATCTTTCATGTATTTAGCATAAGGGTTCATTTTAAGCATATCAGTCAAACGCATACGCAAAAAGATAGGTCTAATCATTTCAGCAAAGCGCTCAAAATCCTCATCATCCTTTTTCTTGGATGGTTTAGGAGGAAAAGGCATGGGTTTCTGAACCCATGGTTCTCTTTCCTTACCGTGCTTCCTAACAAGGAAGTTTCTCTTATCATAACGTTGATTCTTTGATTGTGGGTTATCAAGATCAACAACACGTCCAATCTCTACATCATTATCATTGCTAGGTTGAGCATTAACATGAACATCATCATTAATATTATCACTAGGTTCATGTTCATTACTTGATTGTGTCTCAACATCAGAAATAGAAATATCATTGGGATTCTCAGGTGTGTCAACAACATGTTCACTAGAAGCATGCAAAGTCCCACCATTTTTCTTTTTCTTCTTCTTAGAAGAACTAGGTGCATCAATATTAGTTCTCTGAGAATCTTGCTCAATTCTCTTAGGGTGGCCCTCAGGATACAAAGGTTCCTGAGTCATTTTACCCCCTCTAGTCATAACTCTAACAACATTATCATTTTTCTTATTATTTAATTCACTGAGCAAATCATTCTGAGCCTTAAGTACTTGTTCTACTTGAGTGGTAACCATAGAAGCATGTTTACTAATGAGTTTAAGTTCACCTTTAACTCTAGACATATAATCACTCAAGTGTTCAATCATATAAGCATTGCATTTCGATTGTCTACCAACATAAACATTGATGTCTTCTTGCCTAACCATAAAGTCATCAAACTCATCTAAGCATTGGCTAGCAAACTTAGTAGATGGGATTTCACATTTATCAAATCTATAGAGATAATTTACCTTTACTACCCGTGTCGGGTTATCACGACCATGTATTTCTTCAATAGGTGGTAAATTCTTAACATCTTTAACTTCAATACCTTTTTCTTTCATAGATTTCTTTGCCTCTTGCATATCTTCAGGACTGAGAAATAGAATACCTATTTTATTTGGAGTTGGCTTAGGAGTTGGTTCAGGAAGTGTCCAATCATTTTCATTACTCAACATATTATTGAATAGCAATTCAGCTTGATCAACAGTTCTTTCCCTGAAAACACAACCAACACAACTATCCAGGTAGTCTCTGGAAGCATCTGTTAGTCCATTATAAAAGATATCAAGTATTTCATTTTTCTTGAGAGGATGATCAGGCAAAGCATTAAGTAATTGGAGAAGCCTCCCCCAAGCTTGTGGGAGACTCTCTTCTTCAATTTGCATAAAATTATATATTTACCTTAAGGTAGCTTGTTTCTTTTGAGCAGGGAAATATTTAGCAGAGAAGTAATAAATCATATCCTGGGGACTACAGACACAACTAGGATCAAGAGAATTAAACCATGTTTTAGCATCATCCTTTAATGAGAACGGAAACAACTTAAGGATAAAGTAATAGCGAGTTTCCTCATCATGAGTAAACAAGGTGGCTTATCATTTAATTTAGTAAGATGTGCCACAACAGTTTCAGATTCATAGCCATAAAAAGGATCAGATTCAACCAAAGTAATTAACTCAGGATCGACAGAGAAATCATAATCCTTATCAGTAATAAATATAGGTGAAGGAGCAAAAGCAGGGTCATATTCCATTCTAGCATTCAAATAATTTTCTTTAAGCTCAGCTAATAATTTCTTAAGATCATATCTGTCATTGCAAGCAAGAAAGTCTCTAGCAGTTTCTTCATCCATAACATAACCCTCAGGCACAACAGGTAACTCATATCTAGGGGAGAATCTTCATCATCACTTTCATCAATATTATCAGTTTCAATAATTTCATTCTCTCTAACCCTAGCCAGTTGTTCATCAATAAATTCACCCAGTGGCACAGTATTATCAAGCATAGAAGTAGTGTCATCATAAGTATCATGCAAAGCAGAAGTGGCATCATCAATAACATGTGACATATCAAACTGAATAGCAGGTGTAGGTGTTGCAAGTTTACTCAAAACAGGAGGTGAATCAAGTGCAGAGCTAGATGGCAGTTCCTTACCTCCCCTCGTAGTTGAGGGAAAAATCTTGGTTCTTTGATCTTTCAAGTTCTTCATAGTGACCAGCAGATATAAATCCCAAGTGACTCAAAGAATAGAGCTATGCTCCCCGGCAATGGCGCCAGAAAATAGTCTTGATAACCCATAAGTATAGGGGATCGCAATAGTTTTCAAGGGTAAAGTATTCAACCCAAATTTATTGATTCGACACAAGGGGAGCCAAAGAATATTCTCAAGTATTAGCACCTGAGTTGTCAATTCAAACACACATGGAAACTTAATATCTGCAGCAAAGTATTTAGTAACAAAGTAATATGATAGTAGTGGTAACGGTAGCAAAAGTAAATTTTTTGGTTTTATAGTGATGGTAACAGTAGCAACGGAAAAGTAAATAAGTGAAGAACAATATATGAAAAGCTCGTAGGCAATGGATCAGTGATGGATAATTATGTCGGATGCGATTCCTCATGCAATAGTTATAACCTAGGGTGACACAGAACTAGCTCCAGTTCATCAATGTAATGTAGACATGTATTCCGAATATAGTCATACGTGCTTATGGAAAAGAACTTGCATAACATCTTTTGTCCTACCCTCCTGTGGCAGCAGGGTCCTATTGGAAACTAAGGGATATTAAGGCCTCCTTTTAATAGAGTACCAGACCAAAGCATTACCACATAGTGAATACGTGAACTCCTCAAACTACGGTCATCAACGGTAAGTATCCCGATTATTGTCACTTCGGGGTTAACGGATCATAACACATAATAGGTGACTATAGACTTGCAAGATAGGATCAAGAACTCACATATTCATGAAAACATAATAGGTTCAGATCTGAAATCATGGCACTCGGGCCCTAGTGACAAGCATTAAGCATAGCAAAGTCATAGCAACATTAATCTTAGAACATAGTGGATACTAGGGATCAAACCCTAACAAAACTAACTTGATTACATGATAAATCTCATCCAACCCATCACCGTCCAGCAAGCCTACGATGGAATTACTCACGCACGGTGGTGAACATCATGAAATTGGTGATGGAGGAAGGTTGATGATGACAATGGCGACGGATTCCCCTCTCCGGAGCCCCGAACGAACTCCAGATCAGCCCTCCTGAGAGAGATTAGGGCTTGGCGGCGGCTCCGTATCATAAAACGCGATGAATCCTTCTCTCTAATTTTTTTCTCCCCGAACACGAATATATAGAGTTGGAGTTGAGGTCGAAGGAGCACCAGGGGGCCCACGAGGCAGGGGGCGTGCCCAGGGGGGTAGGTGCGCCCCCACCCTCATGGATTGGGTGTGGGCCCCCTGGCCTTGATTCTTTCGTGGGTATTTTTTATATATTCCAAAAATAATCGCCGTTGATTTTCAGGTCATTCCAAGAACTTCTATTTCTACACAAAAATAACACCACGGCAATTCTGCTGAAAACAGCATCAGTCCGGGTTAGTTCCATTCAAATCATGCAAGTTAGAGTCCAAAACAAGGGCAAATGTGTTTGGAAAAGTAGATACATTGGAGACATATCAGTTAGTCGAACCAAATATGATATCATCAACATAAATTTGGCACACAAATAATTCACCATTAACCCTTTTAGTAAAAAGAGTAGAATCTATCTTTCCAATCTCAAAGCCTTTTTCAATAAGGAACTTGGTCAAGCATTTATACCATGCTCTAGGAGCTTGTTTAAGACCATAAAGAGCTTTGTTAAGTTTGTAAACATAATCGGGTTTCTTAGGATTAACAAAGCTGGGAGGTTGTTTAACATAAACTTCCTCCTCAATTTCACCATTTAGAAAAGCACTTTTAATGTCCATTTGGTACAAGGTAATATCTTGGTGATTGGCATAGGCAAGTAAGATGTGGATGGACTCAAGTCTAGCAACGGGGGCATATGTTTCACCATAGTCCATGCCTTCGACTTGAGTGTAGCCTTGGGCGATGAGACGTGCTTTGTTGCGAACGACTTGTCCATCTTCGTCTTGCTTGTTGTGAAACACCCATTTGGTACCGATGATGTTGTGGTTGTTGTCGGGCTTCTCAACCAATGTCCACACTTGGTTTCTCTCAAAGTTGTGTAGTTCTTCATGCATGGCATTTATCCAATCTGGATCTTCCAATGCTTCTTCAACCTTCATAGGTTCAATGCTAGAGATGAATGAATAATCTTCACAAAAATTTGCCAAACGATTTTTAGAGCGAGTGATTCTCCCGGTTTGGATGTTGTTGAAGATTTGTTCAATGGGATGGTCTCGTGAAACTCTTGCTCGAACTCGTGGGAGCTTTTGTTTGGGTCGGGGTGGAGCATCTTCTTCATCGTCTTGTTCTTCTTCTTGGCCTTCTTCATTGTTGACGTTGTCGTTCTCTGGTCTAGGTGGAGAAGGAGGTTGATGAGGTTCATCTTGGTGTACTTCCTTGTTTTCTTCTTCTTGGCGTGTCCCACTTGTGGATGCTTCCATGTCAACTCTTGGTTCACCTTGTTATGAGGTAGAAGCTTCCACTTGGACGGACGAGGTACTCTCCTTCACCTCCGTTGGACGAATCTTGCCAATAGACAAGTCTTGGATTGCTTCCGAAGGGTCTTTGTCTCCTACATCAATTGGCAATTGCTCTACTTGCGAGCCGTTAGATTCATCAGACTTCACATCTACCGTCTCTTCAACCCTTCGGGTGAAATTGTTGTAGACACGGTAAGTGTGAGAGTTTGAGCCATAACCAAGTAGGAAACCCTCATGATATTTAGGAGAAAATTTACAACAATGATGCTTATCAAGAATATAGCACTTTGAGCTGAATACTTGAAAGTATCCAACTTGGGGTTTGTTACCGGTGAGAAGCTCGTATGCCGTCTTGCTGAGTAGCTTGTGAAGATACAAGCGATTTGTTGCATGACAAGCTGTCTCAACCGCTTCCGCCCAAAAGTGTTTTGGTGTCTTGTACTTATCAAGCATCGTTCTCGCCATCTCAATAAGAGTCCGGTTCTTCCTCTCAACAACTCCATTTTGTTGAGGCATGTACGTAGCCGAGAAGTCGTGTGAAATCCCTTCTTAATCAAGAAAGGTATCCACATTTGCGTTCTTGAACTCCGTTCCTTTGTCACTGCGAACCTTCTTGATCTTCACTTCAAATTGATTTTGGGCCTTCCTAGCGAAGTTCTTGAAGATCTTTTGGACCTGAGATTTATCATCAAGAAAGAACACCCATGTAAATCTTCAAAAATCATCAACTATAACTAAACCAAATGAGTTTCCACTGAGACTTTTGTAGGCATTGGGACCGAAGAGATCCATATGAAGTAGCTCGAGCGGTCTTCTCGTGGTCATGATGTTCTTCACGTGGTGGATTCCTCCAACTTGTTTTCCTGCTTGACAAGCACTACACAATCTATCCTTGTCAAAAATAACATCTTTCACTCCAAGGATATGATCACCTTTAATAAGATTATCAAGATTTCACATGCCCACATGACCTAACCTTCTATGCCACAACCAACCTTTAGAAGATTTAGCAATTAAGCAAGTTCTAGGTTGAGCCTTTTTAGTGAAATCAACAATGTAAAGATAACCTCTACATATACTGGTAATGACCATTTTATGATTATCTCTACGAAACACTTGGCAATCTACCTCAGTAAATAGGACACTGAAACCAAAGTCAGCAAGTCTAGATATGGAAAGTAAATTGTAGCCAAGAGATTCAACGAGCATAACATTTTGTATGGAGCTATCATGTGAGATGGCCACCTTACCAAGGCCAACCACCTTACCCTTTGAGTTGTCACCAAAAGTGACATACTTTCAAGGGCCATCGTTTTCAGCAAGCTCACAAAACATATCCTTGTCTCCGGTCATGTGATCGGTACATCCAATATCAAGAACCCATTCCTTTCCTCCAGCCATGTAGCCGCGAAGATTAGCCGTAAGACCAAAGTGTCTCATAGACTCATCGAGATCAAAGTCACCATCATCATCCTTACCGTAGTATCCATGTTCAACATCGTCTTGTGATTGATCAATTCCTAGAGAGAGTGATTCATTAGATAAGTGATCATCACAATGGTCGTCTTTATGAATTCTAATAGCTTCGGAGATGATATTTCTAATGATTCCAACATCTCCTTTGGCATGCATAAGATTAGTAAGCTCAAATAGACAATCACCAAATTTAGGATCATTGGAAATCATCTTACTCAAAGCAATGGACTTATGAAGAATTTCATCTAAGTTTTGCAAGGAATAATTTGGAAATCTTTCCTCAAGAAATCTCCATATAGTATAGGCACAATCAAGAGCAGGCAAGCTACCAAGCAAGTTTCTAGGTAATCCTCTAGTGATTAAATTGATAGTTCTAAGATTACGGATCATGTCAATAGACTCATCAAGGGTAGGATGCAAGGGGTCAACAAGGCGCGCACAAGGAGTAGTAATGAACTTGTTCAAGTGATATTCATTGAAAATCTCAAGCATCTCAATTTTCCACTCATCAAAGAACTATCCATCAAGTATAGGAACTCCACGTCTAGGACTCCCCAACATAGACTCATCCATCATCCTCCAATGGTGATTGAACCAAAGAAATGGAGACCAATGCTCTGATACCAATTGAAAGGATCGAGAAGATGCGTCTAGAGGGGGGTGAATAGACTCTTAACAAAGAAAAGTAGAAGTTTTTAATTTCTTCAAGTTAAGGTGGAGTTTTTGCACAAGTTTAACCATTCACAATACATTTCAAGCAAGCATGATAGGAGTATGTGAGCAGCGGAAAGTAAAGCATGCAAGTTGCAAGAATGTAAAGGGATGGGATTGGAGTGTGCAAACACAATTGGAGACACAGAGATTTTTGGCGTGGTTCCGATAGGTGGTGCTATCGTACATCCATGTTGATGGAGACTTCAACCCACGAAGGGTAACGGTTACACGAGTACACGGAAGGCTCCACCCACGAAGGGTCCACGAAGAAGAAACCTTTTCTATCCCACCATGGCCATCGCCCACAAAGGATTTCCTCACTTGGGTAGATCTTCATGAAGTAGGCGATCTCCTTGCCTTTAAAAACTCCTTGGTTCAACTCCATAATCTTGTCGGAGGCTCCCAAGTGACACCTAACCAATCTAGGAGACACCACTCTCCAAAGGGCAATAGATGGTGTATTGATGATGAACTCCTTACTCTTGTGCTTCAAATGATAGTCTCCCCAACACTCAACTCTCTCTCGAAGATTTGGATTTGGTGGAAAGATGATTTGAGTGGAAAGCAACTTGGGGAAGGCTAGAGATCAAGATTCTTGTGGTTGGAATGGAATATCTTGGTCTCAACACATGAGTAGGTGGTTCTCTCTCAAAAAATGTATGGTAAAAATGTAGGCACGTTCTGATGGCTTTCTCCATGAATGAAGAGTGAGGGTGGAGGGGTATATATAGCCTCCACACAAAATCTAGCCGTTCCACACAATTTACCAAACTCGGTGAGACCGAATCAAGAAACTTGGTCAGTCCGATTTAGTTCAAAATGTGAATGTTAGGATTTTTGGTGGGACCGATGTGCTAGGGTTAGGGTAAAACCTCAACTTGGTTTGACCGATTACACAAACTCGGTAGGACCAATCTTGGTAATAAGAAAAACAGAGAGTTGGTCAGGCAAACTCGGTGGGACCGATTGCTTATCTCGGTGGGACCGAAATAATTACAACAGGTAACAGAGAGTTTGCAAGCCCATCTCGGTGAGACCGATCTGATTAGGGTTTCTGGCAGTGGCTATGTCAAGTGAACTCGGTGGCACCAGATAGATCAAATCAGTGGGGCCGAGTTTGACTTTTGGTTTGGGACATATGTGGAACTGAGAAAGTGGTTGAGGGCTTTGGAGCATATCACTAAGCACTTTGAGCAAGGAAGCCATTAAGCAACACCTCATCCCCTTTTAATAGTATTGGTTTTCCTATGGACTCAATGTGATCTTGGACCACTAAAATGAAAGTGAAGAGTCCTGAGCTTTTGAGCTTTGGCCAATCCTTGTCCTTAGCTTCATGAAGGGTTTCCACATCCTCTTGTCCATGCCACTCCACTGTTGAACTTATCTGAAATATACTTGATAAAAGAATTAGTCCAACAAGAGATATGTTGACATTAATTACCAAAATCACCCAGGGAGCACTTGTGCTTTAAGAGTTGTTTGAGCGGGAGGAGATAATGGTGCGACAATGTTCGCGGGTGGGTTGGCCCCAGGAGGGCGACCGGAGCATAGGATTCTTCCATGCCCGAGCGGCAAAGCATCGACGAACAAACATGATTTACTTGCTGGAACGTGAGAATGGGTCTAAATGTAAGTAGGAAGAAGAGATCAAAGGTATGATCCAAAGGTTTTATGAAACACTGTTCACTTCTAAAGCTTGTTTTTATGCTGATGATATTCTTGATGCCATTTCTCCCAAAATTTCTTTGGAAATGAATGAGGACCTGTGTAGACTTTATTCTAATGAAGAGATCAAGGAGGCTTTGTTTAAGATGGGCCCAACGAAAGGACCTAGGCCTGATGGTTTTCCGGCTCTATTCTATCATACCCATTGGAGTTTTCTGGAAGAGGATATTTGCCATGCTGTGAGAAGCTTGCTTGAGGGGTGATCTATCCCGGAGGGGTTTTGTGATTCTGTGATAGTTCTAGTCCCCAAGGATGCCAGACAGTAGCAGCTAAAGAATTTCCGTCTTATTAGTCTATGCAATGTTCTGTACAAGATTGCTTCCAAGGTTTTGGCTAACCGACTAAAGGTGTTTCTCTCTATTATGGTGTCGGAGTGCCAAAGTGCTTTTGTGCCGGGTAGATTGGTCACCGACAACACTCTTATTGCATATGAATGTCTGCATACTATTAGACAACAAAAGGCGAAGCAACCTTTCTTTTCCCTGAAGATTGATATGATGAAGGCATATGATCGTATTGAGTGGAGTTATCTTCAGGGCTGCTTGTGCCGGCTTGGTTTTGCCCCGTCCTGGATTGAGTCAGTCATGAGGTGTGTCACCAATGTCTGGTATGCAGTCAGGGTTAATGGTGAGCTCACTGAACCTGTGGTTCCTTCACGTGGTATTCGTTAGGGGGACCCAATTAGCCCCTGCCTGTTTCTTTTGTGCACAAAAGTCTTGTTGAGTCTGTTATTACAAAAGGAGAATTGTGGCGAGCTACATGGCATCCTCAACGGTTGCTCTGGCCCACCTATCTCACACCCCCCGTTTGCCGACAACATTTTCTTTGCCAAAAGTGACATCCGTAGTGTGGCCTCTTTGGATTCCATTTTGAAGCTATTTTGTGAAGGATCGGGGCAACCTATCAATAAGGACAAGTCCTCGATAATTATTGGCTATAGGTGTCCTGTGAGTGTAAAGAACCATGTCAAGGCAAGTTTTGGAATCGCAAATGAAGCTTTCCATGGTTCCTGTCTTGGTATGCCTACTATAGTTGGACGGTCTCCTACGAGTACTTTTAAATTTCTCCCTGATAGAGCTTGGAAGCGTATACATGGTTGGTCTTATAGGCCTTTGTCTAGAGCAGGGTTGGAAGTTTTGCCAAAATCAATTACCCAGGCGATTCCGACTTTCATTATGAGCTGTTTTTGGCCTCCGGTGGCCACGTGTGAGAAGTTTCGTCAGATTATCTCAGACCATTGGTGGGGCAGGGAAGATGGGAATAAGAAACTGCACTGGCGGTCCTGGAAGTGGCTCACTACGCCAAAATCTCTTGGGAGAATGGGCTTTCATGATATGACGCTTTTTTATCAAGCTATGCTTGGGAAGCAAGGATGGCGCTTACTTACAGAACCAGATTCATTATGTGCCCGGGTTCTCAAAGGGAGATACTTCCCTCATGGAGACTTTTGGAATGCTACAGCTCCTCGGTCTGCATCAGTCACGTGACGAGGCATCGTTTATGGCCGGGAACTTCTGAAGCAAGGGATTTTTCGGGGATTGGTGACGGTAAAGGCACTCATATATTGTCTGATCATTGGATCCTTTCTTTTCCTCCTGGCATGGTTAGGACAACCTCGCCAATCCCGGAAATAGCCACAGCTCATTGTCTATTGGACAAAGATACTGGTTCTTGGAACGATCAGACTCTGCATGCGTTCTTCGAGCCGGACACAGCGGCAGTGATCCTACAGGTTCCTATCAGTAGGCATGGTGGTTCCGATTTTGCATATTGGCCTATTACCAGGTTAGGGCATTATTCCATTCATTCAGCATATGACATGGCTCAGTCGAAAAGCTTCATGGCAAATATTAGTAGTAATGACCGTGGCCAATCCTCTAACAGAGCGGTGGAGGAGGACTGGAAATCTATATGGTCTGTTATTGCTCCTAACAAGATGAAGATCATATTATGGCATCTTGTGCATAACTGGCTACCTTCCGAGGAACAACTTTGTAGACGCAGTGTTCCTGCTCCTGCTGCATGTGCTTTCTGCGGACGACTCGAGAGTATCGGGCAAGCCTTGCTCTTCTACCATTATGCAAGAAATGTGTGGGATGAAGTGAAGAGTTTCTTTCATGTCCAGTTGTGCCATGGTGAATCCAGGTCTCCAAAACAGTGCCTTTTTGATTTCTTGTCTCGATGCACGGATCATGAGGCAACTATGATGGCTGTAACCATTTGGCACATCTGGGATGCTCGAAACTCGGCTCAAAACACTCCTGAAGTTCCTACTCTACGAAGCACTGCAAGCAAAATTCATGGTTATGTTGACATGATATTTGAGCATATTTCCAAACCTGTTCTTGTGAATAGATGTGAGACCATTGCTTCTAGCTCTAATTTTCTCCACTGCCTCCAGGTACGGTTATGTTTTTTTCCTGATGCGGCTTTATTTCATAAATTCAACAAGTCTGGGGCTGGTGTAGTAGCTCTGGACCATATGGGTCAATGCATCAAGGCATGTACTGAAGTGTTGCCTGGTTCTCTCACACCCGAGATGGCCAAAGCTTGGCTCTTCACAGAGCGATTGACATGGCACGCATGGAACACTTTTTCCATGTGATCTTTGCCACTAATTGCCTCTCTTTGGTGCAAAGGCTGAAATCCAAAGCCCATGATCATTCTATTGTTGGTTCCATCATTGATGATATCAAGATGGTAACTCTAGGCTTCTCCTCAGTTTAATTTGTGCACGTTCGTCGGCATGTTGGATCATGTTTTAGCTAGGTCTTGTTTTAACTCTTCTGGTCTTTGTGTTTTCAATTCTGCTCCAGAATATATCCAGGAGGCTTTGTATGACTTTTTTATTTAGTCAATAAAGTGCTGACGTTAAAAAAAGATACAATAGTTTTCATAGGCTCCTCGGTCCAATCCTTAGTCCTGGAACATTTTGCTAGTCTAGCAAGCTCATGAGCTACTTTGTTTGCTTCGCTATTACAATGTTCAAAACTAGTAAGAGAAAAACTACAAGCCATAAAAAACAATCATCAAAGATTGCCGCCGCCGCTCCTGCAGAATGTCCTCCATTCTTCATTTTGTCAATGACTTCCATTTTTATCAAAACTAATAATGAGACGATTGCAGCCTACCTTTTGTGCTAGCAATAAGCCAAACCTAAGTGCTAACACTTCCGCTATCAGAGCATCAACACACCACTCAATGTGCCAATTTTCACCTACAATAAAGTTTTCTTTGTCATCCCTGAGAACAGCACCTGCTATGCCCCTTAGTAGATCATGATCAAATGAAGCATTCACATTCAATTTAACAAACCACATAGGAGGTTTGCTCCATTCTCCATTCTTCCTGTTTGCATTAGATGAGTGGGTATTTACATAATTTGCCGTTATAGCACGAATCCCCATCGAGGTTTGGAACGCCTCTTATACTTCTCCTCATGAACCAACTTCCGTCTATTCCACCATAAATACCACGTGGTTATCGCGATTAGCTCCCGTGCATTATGGGAACCCAATATAGATAGTTCTTGATCTGGCATGAGGAGTAATAATTTAAGGACTGCCACTCCTGCACGATCAACAACACAAGCTTTTTTAACCACTCCATACATCCCCCAATTTTCCCATACGTGTTTGGTATCCTCCGTACCTAGTGATGAGTTGACGTAGTTGCGTGTTAAGAAAATTAAGATAGTGAAGATTAACTACTTAGGTATATATTGGATATAGCTTATCATTATTGTATGCTAACTGAAAGACATTAGTGGCAAAGCAGAGTTAGAGCACCTGCAAACAAGATCGTCAAATATTCCTAAAAGTCCGTGGATGCGCCCGGTCAGTGAACGCATAGGAGAGAGAATGAAAAAATGACTCAACCAGACCTCTTATATCATCACTATACGTTTGGGCTATCCGTGGACCCTCATATTAAGGACAAATGTAGGGAGGATATGAGAGCTCACGGACACATCCAGTCAATCTTCCATGTAGGTTGCGACCCACCCCAGACCAACTTTTCTCTGTCTTTATTCATTCTTTTCTTCCTCTCTCGTCATCTCCACCAATCACGTACAAGTGACTAATGACCCAAAAGTATAGGGGATTAATTATAGTCCTTTCGATAAGTAAGAGCGTCGAACCCAACGAGGAGTAGAAGGAAATGACAAGTGTTTTACAACAAGGTATTTTCTGCAAGCACTGAAATTGTCGGTAACAGGTAGTTTGGTAGCAAGATAATTTGTAATAAGCAAGTAGCGGTAATGGTAAATAAAGTGCAGCAAGGTAGTCCAATCCTTTTGTGGCAAAGTACAAGCCAAAATGGTTTCTTATAATAAGCAAAGTGTTCTTGAGGGTACACGGGAATTTCGTCTAGTCACTTTCATCATGTTGGTTTGATTCGTGTTCGCTACTTTGATAATTTGATATGTGGGTGGACCGGTGCTTAGGTGCTGTTCTTACTTGAAAAAACCTCCTACTTATAATTAACCCCCTCACAAGCATCCGCAACTACGAGAAAAGTATTAAGATAAAATCTAACCATAACATTAAACTTTTGGATCCAAATCAGTCCCTTACGAAGTAGCGCATAAACTAGGGTTTATGCTTCTGTCACTCTAGCAACCCATCATCTAATAACTAATCCACAATGTATTCCCTTAGGCCCAAATATGGTGAAGTGTCATGTAGTCGACGTTCACATGACACCACTAAGGGAATCACAACATAATATCATCAAAATATCAAACACATATCAAGTTCACATGATTACTTGCAACATGACTTCTCCCGTGACCTTAAGAACAAAAGTGACTACTCACAAATGACAATCATGCTCAAGATAAGAGGGGTATTAAATAGCATAATGAATCTGAACATATAATCTTCCACCAAATAAACCATATAGTAGTTAACTACAAGATGTAATCAACACTACTAGTCACCCACATGTGCCAATCTGAGGTTCTGGTACAAAGATTGAACACAAGAGATAAACTAGGGCTTGAGAGGAGATGGTGTTGTTGAACATGTTGATGAAGATTGGCCTCCCAAAGATGAGAGGGTTGTTGGTGATGATGATGACGATGATTTCCCCCTCTGGGAGGGAAGTTCCCCCAGCGGAATCGCTCCGCCGGAGGGCAAAAGCGCTCCTGCCTAAGTTCTGCCTCGAGATGGCGACACTTCGTCCGAAAAGTCCACTCCTTATTTTTTTTCTAGGTCAAAATGACTTATATACCAGAAGATAGGAACTGGAGGTGGGCCGAGGAGGGCACAAGCTACCAGGGCACGCCTGGAGCGACCAGGTGGGTTGTGCCCACTTGGTGGGCTCCCTCTGGTAGTTATTTTCTCTAGTATTTTTCATATATTCCAAAACAATTCTCCATAATTTTTTAGCTCATTTGGAGATGTGCAGAGTAGGTGACTCTGACGTAGGTTTTTCAGGTCCAGAATTCCAGCTGCCGGCATTCTCCTTCTTTTGTGTAAACCTTGCATATTATGAGAGAAAAGGCATTAGAATTACTCCATAAAGCAGTATTACGCATAAAAACATAATAAATAATAGTAGGAAAACATGATGCAAAATGGACGTATTAGTGACCAACATAGGAGGGAGAAAATGAGGAGCATGGTTGTATGGACAGACAAATAGGGGCTCAAAATGGACATACCTGGTCATTGATCGAGCACATCCATGGGCGTTTAGAGCATCTACAACTGGTCTCCCCATACATGCCCCAAACGCCTGGGATGTCCGGTCAGTGCCCGAACAGGAAAATGCCACCCAACTAGGCTCCCCATAGTCGGCTCAAATGCTCGGGCTGACCGACACTCCCCATATCCTGTTGGAAAACATAGTAGAAAACAAAAAATTTCACACCTACGATCACCCAAGATCAATATGAAGATGCATAATGGGTTGGGATCATGATAGTTACTGTCACGGAGTTGCAGTGGAAGAAGAACATGTCGGTGTAGATCATACTTGGAGTCCCTTGTACCGCCCACAAACGATCCCTCGAACTGAAGACCGAAAGCACGATCTTTCTACTTGGTTGCAAGCATGCAACCTTCATGATCCGGCAGCGCTTCGCCCCCCAGAGCTAATCGTCACCAGAGAATTAGAGGGAGGATATTAGAACCACACCGGGCTTCTAATTATGAGGAAAGAGGATTAGCCTAGGTTTAATTAGTCAACTAGGACCAAGTAGAATTAGAACTAGAAGAACTAGAGGAAGCTCCGAAACTTGTATGAACCATAGAGCAAAACCCCCTAGTATATATAGGTTGGAGGAGCAGGAGAGGGAAGCCACCAAGGGGGGAAATCCCCCTGGGACGCCGGCCATGGAGAGGGAGTAGGACTCCCTCCCCTTGTCCAATTCGGCCCCACCACACAGGGAAAGGGGGGCGCCTTTGTACTTGGGCCCTTATGGCCCAAGTTTCTTTCCAACTATTGTCCTTTTAAGGCCCGTTGATATTTAAATTAAATATAAAATGTTCTAAATACCTATAGACCATTATATATATATTTAACATATTCATAAACATTTTACACCTATATATAATTTATTGGTAATACCCGGTATTACCCGATACTCTCCGAAACCCTTCCGGTGACCCCGAAATGCTTCTGAATCCTCTTGAAACTATTCCGAATATTCATGAAACAATTCCACAAATATATTCTCACGACTCCCATCCTACTAACACTTAGCAGATCGTGATTGCCTTAAGTTTGTGACTCCGTAGGTTCGGTAACTTGATGTCTACTACATAACTTTATTCTTGTAGACTCGTGTTGGGCCTCCAAGTGTAGAGTTTTGTAGGATAGTAGCAATTTTCCCTCAAGTGGATGACCTAAGGTTTATCAATCCATGGGAGGTGTAGGATGAAAATGGTCGCTCTCAAACAACCCTGCAATCAAATACAAGAAATCTCCTGTGTCCCCAGCACACCCAATACAATGACAAATGGTATATGTGCACTAGTTCGGCGAGAGAGATGGTGATACAAGTGTAGTATGGATAGTAGATATAGGTTTATGTGATCTGAAAATAAAAAAACAGCAAGGTAGCAAGTGATAAAACAGAGCACAAACGGTATAGAAATCCTTGAAAACAAGGCCTAGGGTTCATACTTTCACTAGTGCAATCTCTCAACAGTACTCCCTCAACGTGCGACAAAGAGTCATTCCAAAGTTTTTATCTAGCGGAGAACATAAGATGAAATTGTTGTAGGGTACAAAACCACCTCAAAGTTTCTTTTTCTATCAATCTATTGAGCCATTCCTATAAGTGTCACAAACAACCCTAGAGTTCGTACTGAAATAATACCATTTGATTCCACATCAACCAACCCTAATGTCACCTAGATACTCCAATGTCACCACAAGTATCCTGAGTTGATTATTCGATATGCATCAAACAACTTCAGATTCATAATAAAGTCGTAGCCACATCAATCTCAGAACATAGTGGATACTAGGCATCAAGCCCTAACAAAACTAACTCGATTACATGATAGATCTCATCCAACCCATCACCGTCCAGCAAGCCTACAAAGGAATTATTCACTCTCGGAAGTGAGCATCATGAAATTGGTGATGGAGGAAGCTTGATGATGACGACGACATCGAATTCCACCCTCCAGAGCCCCGAACGGGCTCCAGATCAGACCTCCCGATGAAGAACAAGAGGTGGCGGCGGCTCCGTATCGTAAAACGTGATGAATCCTTCTCTCTGATTTTTTTCTTGGCGAATAGGTATACACTAGTACAATGAGGTGCTATACAAACAGTTTTAACCCCTTTCAGCGACGACATTTGGAACCGTCGCCTAGTGAGTGCTGGCGATAGGAGGGTCCTTCCCACACGACCCAGAAACCGTCAGGGATATGGCCCTCCTAGCACACACGCTCGGCAAAAAGAGTTCGTGTGCGACCAGCAAGCGCTCAAATACGGAAATACATATAGTAGAGCTAAAAAAATACAATTATATAGGCGAAATTGTTTTCGGTCACAAGTACATCCCACACAGTCAGTCCCTGCTAAACGTTTCCGTTCGTATGTACATCCCACCCAGTCAGTCCCCCCCAAATGTTTCCGTTCGTATGTACATCCCACACAGTCAGTTAATCCAACATGGTTTATTCCTAAAAAATGTGTGCGTTATTGAATGCATCACACCCGGTGTTTTCTCAATAATCGTTTGCAATAGAAAAACCCAATTAGCAGGATAATTATCTGATTATTAATGTAATTGACATTTCATATTAAGCACACAATATATTTCATTTTCATAATTGAAATACATCATAGTACAACATCATATAGCTTCAGCACTCAGCTACCCCATTACATAACTACACCAGCACCAAGTTTCACATGCAGCATATATAACCTTTCGAAATTAGCATCATAGATGGTACATAGACATGTGTATCTCATCCGGAAACTGCTAAAGCATAAGGCGAATATTGAGCCTTCATTGATGTTGAAGGTCTTTGTAACTTTAGGCCAGTGTCTGTGTATGATTGACCGTCCATGCTTCATCCTCTTTAGGAACACTTCAATATTGAACCGTGGGTGTTGTATGAATACCTTCCTCGCCTCCTGACCATACATGTGGTTTGAGAGGTAATCATCAGTGAACTGCTTTGGAAAGGCCTGAAAACAAGGATGTGCATAAATATCTTCTCTATATTGGAAATGGGGCAAAGGAATAAAATAGGCAAGGTATAATAGTTAGTACCATCCTGTAGTGAACTGATGTCTTCTTCATTGTGCAAACAAAATCTTGTTGTTTTTTGTCGCTAATTTCTTTGTCCTAACAATCTTTCTGAGTATCTTGACTTGACTGATATTCACGGACAACT
This sequence comes from Triticum aestivum, assembly GCF_018294505.1. NCBI lineage: Eukaryota > Viridiplantae > Streptophyta > Magnoliopsida > Poales > Poaceae > Triticum > Triticum aestivum. The sequence goes on from NC_057803.1 coordinate 218,873,920, forward strand.
CATTTCCCCATATGCAAAAAGGCTTGAACAGTGGGTCAAAACCTCTGACAGTAGGACCTACATGTGCAAGACCAAATTCTTAAAAACCTAAATATTAGAATGGTTCCTGCAATTGCACAATAATGTGCTATTAGACAATGGACCATGCACATGCTAACCTCGATTGTATACCTCAGTGCTTCCCATTGTTTCCCTGCAACACATATAAGGTAGTTAGTCATCAGGTTAAGTAAGGGTTCACATGCTATCAGTAAATATGTTGGTGAAAAATAAGCACATTGCAGATTCATCAGATTAATTCAAGCCACATGGAAACCCATTTATCCAAACCAAGCATGATTAAGAACTAGGAAATATAGCACTTGTATATGTTTCTCATGTATTAAGTGCAGCCAAATTTGAATTATTCCTCACATGCACAACAATACAAAATTCTACCCACGACAATTGGACATCACATTGCAGAATTGAACCAAGCAGTTAACTAAACACCACAACAAATGAACCAAACATTAACTAAGCACCACATTGCACAATATAACATACTCCTAATAGAAGATCAGAAAGTTAACCAAACCAAGCATGCTTAACAACTTGGAAATATAGAAATTGTATTTGTTTCTCATGTATTTACTACATCCAAATTCAATTTATTCCTCACATGGTATACAATAACAGAATGCACCCACAACTATTGAACATCGCATTGCAGAATTGAACCAAACAGTTAACTAAACACCACAACACAAATAAACCAAACGTTAACCGAGCACCACATTGCACAATGTATAACCAAACAAAGCATGCTTGACAACTTGGAAATATAGCAATTGTATTCGTTTCTCATGTATTTTTTAAAGATAAATTTGATTTATTTCTCACATGGAAGACAATACAAAATTGCAGCCTGAAGAATTGAACATCACATTTGCAGAGTTGAACAAATAGTTAACTGAAGATGACAACTAATTAACAAAACAATTAATAAGTGAGCACCACACTGCATGACATATAGAACATATACACTAGAGCAACAGATTGCATGGTAAAATTAGATAGCACAATTCACTAGAATTTGTGAAGGAAAGGCAGGAGCAGCACACGCAACGGGTAAACTGATCATGCTTAACCGGCGTAGCTAGAAAATGGCAAGGTGCTCCTCCAAGATCTGGGGGTTGGCACGAATGGCAGCCATCGCGACCTCATCCGCGCGTGCGGTTGCGATTTGCTTCTCCGCTGCCAAATGCTCCTTGAGATCCTGGCTATAATGCGTGCACCATGGCTTAGGGCGACTCTTATTTGGTGGAGGGGTCAGTGATTTGGGTGGAAGGTGTCACGCTCGCGCCGACGGTCGGGGCATGTGGGATGTGGAAGGAGGAGGAGGATGGGGGTTGGGTGTGGATTACCTGCCTGGATATGCGAGGCCGAGAAGCATGAAGGAGGGTTGCTGGCAAGGAGGTGGGGCTGCAAGCAAGGAGTGAAGGTTTCAACTTGGAAAGGAAGGCGGAAACAGGGGAAATGTGGATTTTGGTAAGGGGGAGGGGGCGGGGAGGTAGATATTTCCGCGGAAGCCGAAAATTTGGAATCGCTTCAGCGAAAAAACTAGCACGCAAAGTGTCATCAGACATGGTCCCTTATTCAAAACTGTGTACGATATGTGAACATCACAAACGATTCAAATAGCTTAACCCGCGTGTGATGAGTTTGAACGTCAAAAATTTTGGTTCGAATTTCCATGGTTACAATGGTCATCCACGTCATTGCATAATTGGGGTACACAAAGGAGACTACAACACACCCACACTTCTTAATCGAGCAAGTTCAGCAATTAAACAGAGCTAGTTGACCTAAACATTACTCTAACAAATTAAAGACCGCCGCTCTTAATTAAACAAAACAAAGAGTACTACTACGGCTGGTGCTCATTGATCTCCGCCGCTGCTTCCATGTCCAGCTCGCGCCCGACGGTCTCCCAGGGAAGGGGATCCATGACATCAATTGCACCATACTCCGCAAGCATCTCGCCATCCGTGTCCACCATATCTTTGGAATAGGCCACCACGAGCTGGGTGTGGGCGGCCGCGATCTGGGCTTTGGTGGGCTCCGTCGTGGCAAGGTATATGGCGCGCAGGAACAGATGGCTGCTCGAACTCTCTCAGCGGTTGCCAACTCTTCGACCATGGGTTGCCGACCGTTGTCGGAGAAGCTTCGTTCGATTTGTGCGGTGACCGCCACAAGAGTTGTGCTGCTAGGCGAGGCGGTTGAGTGCCGCACCCTAGATGGCTAAAGTCCAGTAGCCAAAAGCATCAATAGCGTATGCTCTGACCCGAGTAGCATGGGGCACGTGGAATCCCATGTGAATCAGCAAGGACCACCTTGCAAGGCTAAATACTCCTGGGTGATCGATAGCGAAGTAGTACCATGAGGGAAAGGTGAAAAGAACCCCCAATGGGTAGTGAAATAGAACGTGAAACCGTGTTGAGATCCCAAGCAGTGGGAGGGGAAAGTGATCTCTAACCGCGTACCTATTGAAGAATGAGTCGGCGACTCATAGGCAGTGGCTTGGTTAAGGGAACAGAACACACCGGAGCCATAGCGAAAGCAAACCTTAATAGGGCGATTGCCACTGCTTATGGACCCGAACCTGGGTGATCTATCCATGACCAGGATGAAGCTTGGATGAAACTAAGCAGAGGTCCGAATCGACTGATGTTGAAGAATCAGCGGATGAGTTGTGGTTAGGGGTGAAATGCCACTCGAACCCAGAGCTAGCTGGTTCTCCGCAAAATGCGTTGAGGTGCAGTAGTTGACTGGACATCTAGGGGTAAAGCACTATTTCGGTGCGGGCTGCGCGAGCGGTACCAAATCGAGGCAAACTCTGAATACTATATATGACCCAAAAATAATAGGGGTCAAGGTCGGCCAGTGAGACGCTGGGGGATAAGCTTCATAGTCGAGAGGGAAACAACTCGGATCACTAGCTAAGGCCCCTAAATGGCCGCTCAGTGATAAAGGAGGTGGGGGTGCAAAGACAACCAGGAGGTTTGCCTGGAAGTAGCCACCCTTTAAAGAGTGTGTAATAGCTCACTGATCGAGCACCCTTGCGCTGAAGATGAACGGGGCTAAGCGATCCGCCGAAGCTGTGGGATGTCAAAATGCATTGGTAGGGGAGCGTTCCACCTTAGAGGGAAGCAACCGTGAAAGCGGGGGTCGACGAAGCAGAAGCGAGAATGTCAGCTTGAGTAACAAAAATATTGGTGAGAATCCAATGCCCCCAAAACCCAAGGTTTCCTCCGCAAGGTTCATCCACAAAGGGTGAGTCAGGGCCTAAGATCAGGCCGAAAGGCGTAGTCGATGGACAATAGGTCAATATTCCTGTACTACCCCTTGTTGGTACGGAGGGACGGAGGAGGCTAAGTTAGCCGAAAGATGGTTATAGGTTTAAGGACACAAGGTGACCCTGCTTTTTCAGGGTAAGAAGGGGTAGAGAAAATGCCTTGAGCCGAGGTCCGAGTACCAAGCGCTACAGCGCTGAAGTATGAGCCCCGTGGACTAGCGATTGCTTCTCCACGAGGCTCATACCAGGCGCTACGGTGCTGAAGTATGTAACTGATGCCATACTCCCAGGAAAAGCTCGAACGACCTTCAACAAAAGGGTACATGTACCCGAAACCGAAACAGGTGGGTAGGTAGAGAACACCTAGGGGCGCGAGAAAACTCTCTCTAAGGAACTCGACAAAATAGCCCCGTAACTTCGGGAGAAGTGGTGCCCGCTCACAAAAGGGGGCCGTAGTGACCAGGCTCGGGCGACTGTTTACCAAAAAACAGGTCTCCACAAAGTCGTAAGACCATGTATGGGGGCTGACGCCTGCCTAGTGTTGGAAGGTCAAGGAAGTTGGTGAACTGATGACAGGGAAGCCGGCGACCGAAGCCCCGGTGAACGACGGCCGTAACTATAATGGTCCTAAGGTAGCGAAATTCCTTGTCGGGTAAGTTCCGACCCGCACGATAGGCGTAACAATCTGGGCACTGTCTCGGAGAGAGGCTCGATGAAATAGACATGTCTGTGAAGATGCGGACTACCTGCACCTAGACAGAAAGACCCTATGAAGCTTTACTGTTCCCTGGGATTGGGTTTGGGCCTTTCCTACGCAGCTTAGGTGGAAGGCGAAGAAGGCCTCCTTGCGGGGGGGGGGGGCATCAGTGAGACACCACTCTAGAAGAGCTCGGATTCTAACCTTGTGTCAGACCCGCGGGCCAAGGGACAGTCTCAGGTAGACAGTTTCTAAGGGGCGTAGGCCTCCCAAAAGGTAATGGAGGCATGCAAAGGTTTCCTCGGGCCAGACGAAGATTGGTCCTCGAGTGCAAAGGCAGAAGGGAGCTTGACTGCAAGACTCACCCGTTGAGCAGAGACGAAAGTCGGCCTTAGTAATCCAACGGTGCCGAGTGGAAGGGTCGTCGCTTAACGGATAAAAGTTACTCTAGGGATAACATGCTGATCTTCCCCAAGAGTCCACAACGACAGGAAGGTTTGGCACCTCGATGTCATCTCTTCGTTACCTGGAGCTGTAGGTGGTTCCAAGGGTTGGGCGGTTCGCCCTTTAATGCGGTATGTGAGTTGGGTTCAGAACATCATGAGACAGTTCGGTCCATATCCGGTGTGGGCATTAGAGCATTGAGAGGACCTTTCCCTAGTACGAGAGGACTGGGAAGGACGCACCTCTGGTGTACCAGTTATCGTGCCTACAGTAAACGTTGGGTAGCCAAGTGCAGAGAGGATAACTGCTGAAAGCATATAAGTAGTAAGCCCACCCCAAGATGAGTGCTCTCTCCTCTGACTCCCCTAGAGTGTCCGGTATCACAGCCAAGACAGCGACGGGTTCTCCACCCATACGTGGATGGAGCGACAGAAATATGGAAATAGGATAAGGTAGTGGCGAGACGAGCCGTTTAAATAGGTGTCAAGTGGAAGTGTAGTGATGTATGCAGCTGATGTCGCTTGAAGCTATGTCTGTATTTCCCCAAAGAGGAAGGGATGATGCAGTGCAACGGCGGTAGGTATTTCCCTCAGATATGAAACCAAGGTTATCGAACCAGTAGGAGAACCAAGCAACACAACGTAAACATCCCCTGCACACAGATAACAAATCCTTGCAACCTGATGTGTTAAAGGGGTTGTCAATCCCTTTCGGGTAACGGTGCTAGAAATTGCCGCCTAACGGGGAAAATGTTATAATAGATTGCAAATAAATTAAAGTGTAGCAAGATATTTTTGGATTTTTGGATTAATAGATTTGAAAATAAAATCAAATCCATAGAAGACATATGCTATGTGAAGGAAATATGCCCTAGAGGCAATAATGAAGTTGTTATTTATATTTCCTTATATCATGATTTTTTTATTATTCATGATAGAATTGTATTAACCGGAAACTTAGTACATGTGTGAAAACATAGACAAACAGAGTGTCACTAGTATGACTCTACTTGACTAGCTCGTTAATCAAAGATGGTTAAGTTTCCTAACCATAGACATGAGTTTAATTTTGATAAATGGGATCACATCATTAGAGAATGATGTGATTGACATGACCCATCTGTTAGCTTAGCACTATGATCGTTTAGTTTATTTCTATTGCTTTCTTCATAACTTATACATGTTCCTATGATTACGAGATTATGTAACTCCCAAATACCGGAGGAACACTTTGTGTGCTATCAAACGCCACAACATAATTGGGTGATTATAAAGATGCTCTACAGGTGTCTCCAATGGTGTTTGTTGAGTTGGCATAGATCGAGATTAGGATTTTTCACTCCGATTGTCGGAGAGGTATCTTTGGGCCCTCTCGGTAATGTACATCACTATAAGCCTTGCAAGCAATGTGATTAATGAGTTAGTTATGGGATGTTGCATTACTGAACGAGTAAGGAGACTTGCCGGTGACGAGATTGAACTAGGTATGATGATACCGATGATCGAATCTCGGGCAAGTAACATACCGATGATAAAGGGAACAACGTATGTTGTTATGCGGTTTGACCGATAAAGATCTTCGTAGAATATGTAGGAACCAATATGAGCATCCAGGTTTGAGTATTGGTTATTGACTGGAGATGAGTCTCGGTCATGTCTACATAGTTCTCGAACCCATAGGGTCCGCACGCTTAACGTTTGATGACAATATGTATTGTGAGTTATGTTATTTGATGTACCGAAGGTTGTTCGGAGTCCTGGATGTGGTCACGGACATGACGAGTAGTCTCGAAATGGTTGAGACATGAAGGTTGATATATTGGAAGTTTATGTTTGCACACCGGAAAGGTTTCATATAGGTTCGGGCATTTTCCGAAGTACTGGGGGGTTACTAGAACCCCCCGAGGGGTTAATGGGCCTTCATGGGCTTTAGTGGAAGAGAGAGGAGGCGGCCAAGAGGAGGGGCGCGCCCGCCCATGCCCAATCCGAATTGGGAAGGAGGGCCGACCCCCCTTTCCTTCTTCCCCTCTTCCCTTTCCTTCCCCCTCCTAGTTGGACTAGGAAAGGGGGGAACCTACTCCTAGTAGGAGTAGGATCCCCCCTTGGGGCGCGCCCTATGATGCCGGCCGGCCCCCTCCTCCACTCCATTATATACGGGGGAGGGGGCACCCCATAGACACACAAGTTGATTTCTTAGCCGCGTGGAGTGCCCCCCTCCACAGATTTCCACCTCGGTCATATTGTCGTAGTGCTTAGGCGAAGCCCTGCGTCGGTAACTTCATCATCACCATCAACACACCATCGTGCCGACGAAACTCTCCCACGACCTCAGCTAGATCCGGAGTTCGAGGAACATCACCAAGCTAAACGTGTGCAGATCGGGGAGGTGCCGTGCGTTTGGTACTTGATCGGTTGGATCGCGAAGACATTCGACTACATCAACCGCGTTACTCAACGCTTCCGCTTTCAGTCTACGAGGGTACGTAGACACACTCTCCCCTCTTGTTGCTATGCATATCCTAGGTAGATCTTGCATGATTGTAGGAATTTTTTTGAAATACTATGTTCCCCAACAGTGGCATCCGAGCCAGGTCTATGCGTAGATGTTATATGCACGAGTAGAACATAAAGGAGTTGTGGGCGTCGGTATATACATATTTCTTGCCGTCACTAGTTGTCTCTTGATTCGGCGGTATTGTTGGATGAAGCGGCCCAGACCGACATTACATGACCGCGTTCATGAGACTGGTTCTACCGACGTGCTTTGCACACACGTGGCTGGCGGGTGTCAGTTTCTCCAACTTGAGTTGAATCGGATTCAATGAATAGGGTTCTTTCTGAAGATCAAAAGCAATCACTATACCACTTTGTGGTTTTGATGCGTAGGTAAGAACGGTTCTTGCTAGAAGCCCGTAGCAGCCACGTAAAACTTGCAACAACAAAGTAGAGGACGTCTAACTTGTTTTTGCAGGGCATGTTGTGATGTGATATGGTCAAGACGTGATTATATAAATTGTTGTATGAGATGATCATGTTTTGTAACACAGTTATCGGCAACTGGCATGATCCATATGGTTGTCGCTTTATTGTATGAAATACAATCGGCATGTATTTGCTTTACTTTATCACTAAGCGGTAGCGATAGTCGTGGAAGTAATAGTTGGTGAGACGACAATGATGCTACAATGGAGATCAAGGTGTCAAGCCGGTGACAATGGTGATCATAACTGTGCTTTGGAGATGGAGATCAAAGGCACAAGATGATGATGGCCATATCATATCACTTATATTGATTGCACATGATGTTTATCCTTTATGCATCTTATTTTGCTTAGTATGGCAGTAGCATTATAAGATGATCTCTCACTAAATTTCAAGGTACAAGTGTTCTCCCTGAGTATGCATCGTTGCTACAGTTCGTAGTGCCGAGACACCACGTGATGATTGGGTGTGATAAGCTCTACGTTCACATACAACGGGTGCAAGCCATTTTTGCACACGTGGAATACTCGGGTTAAACTTGATGAGCCTAGCATATGTAGATGTGGCCTTGGAACACTGAGACTGAAAGGTCAAGCGTGAATCATATAGTAGATATGATCAACATAGTGATATTCACCATTGAAAACTACTCCATCTCACATGATGATTAGACATGGTTTAGTTGATATGGACCACGTGATCACTTAGATGATTAGGTGGATGTCAATCTAAGTGGGAGTTCTTAAGTAATATGATTAATTGAACTTTAATTTATCATGAACTTAGTACATGATAGTATTTTGCATGTCTATGTTGTTGTAGGTAAATGGCTTGTGCTGTTGTTCCGTTGAATTTTAATGCGTTCCTAGAGAAAGCTAAGTTGAACGATGATGGTAGCAACTACACGGACCGGGTACGTAACTTGAGGATTATCCTCATTGTTGCATAGAAGAATTACATCCTGGAAGCACCACTAGGTGCCAAACCTGCTGTAGGAGCAACTCCAGATGTTATGAACACCTGACAGAGCAAAGCTGATGACTACTCGATAGTTCAGTGTGCCATGCTTTACGTCTTAGAACCGGACTTCAACAACGTTTTGAACGTCATGGAGCATATGAGATGTTTCAGGAGTTGAAGTTAATATTTCAAGCAAATGCCCGGATTAAGAGATATGAAGTCTTTAATAAGTTCTACAGCTGCAAAATGGAGGAGAATAGTTCTGTCAGTGAACACATACTCAGAATGTCTGGGTACCACAATCACTTGACTCAGCTGGGAGTTAATCTTCCGGTTGATAGTGTCATTGACAGAGTTGTTCAATCACTGCCACCAAGCTACAAAAGTTTTGTGATGTACTATAATATGCAAGGGATGGATAAGACAATTCTCGAGCTCTTCGTGATGCTAAAGGCTACGGAGGTAGAAATCAAGAAGGAGCATCAAGTGTTGATAGTCAACAAGACCGCCAATTTCAAGAAGAAGGGCAAAGGGAAGAAGGGGAACTTCAACAAGAATGGCAAGCAAGTTGCTGCTCAAGTGAAGAAGCCCAAGTCTGGACCTAAGCCTGAGACTGAGTGCTTCTACTACAAAGGGACCGGTCACTAGAAGCGGAACTGCCCCAAGTATTTGGTGGATAAGAAGGATGGCAAAGTAAAAGGTATATTTGATATACATGTTATTGATGTGTACCTTACTAATGCTTGCAGTAGCACCTGGGTATTTGATACTGGTTCTGTTGCTAATATTTGCAACTCGAAACAAGGGCTACGGATTAAGCGAAGATTGGCTAAGGACGAGGCGACGATGCGCGTGGGATATGGTTCCAAAGTTGATGTGATCGCCGTCGGCACGCTACCTCTACATCTACCTTCAGGATTAGTTTTAGACTTGAATAATTGTTATTTGGTGCCAGCGTTAAGCATGAACATTATATCTGGATCTTGTTTGATGTGAGACAGTTATTCATTTAAATCATAGAATAATGTTTATTCTATTTATATGAGTAATATCTTTTATGGTCATGCACTCTTGATGAGTGGTCTATTTTTACTAAATCTTGATAGTAGTGATACACATATTCATAGTATTGTAGCCAAAAGATATAAGTTTAATAATGATAGTGCAACTTATTTGTGGCACTGCCATTTAGGTCATATTGGTGTAAAGCGCATGAAGAAACTCCATGCTGATGGGCTTTTGGAATCACTTGATGCTTGCGAACCATGCCTCATGGGCAAGATGACTAAGACTCCGTTCTCCAGAACAATGGAACGAGTAACAAACTTATTGGAAATAATACATACTGATGTATGCGGTCCAATGAGTGTTGATGCTCGTGGCGGGTATCGTTATTTTCTGACCTCCAAAAATGATTTGAGCAGATATGGGTATATCTACTTGATGAAACAGATGTCCGAAACATTTGAAAAGTTCAAAGAATTTCAGAGTGAAGTGGAAAATCATCGTAACAAGAAAATAAAATTTCTACGATCTGATCATGGAGGATAATATTTGAGTTACGAGTTTGGTCTTCATTTGAAACAATACGGAATAGTTTTGCAACTCACGCCACCTGGAACACCATAGCGTAATGGTGTTGTAACGCCCCGAGACCGATGTGCCAGGTGTCGTCCAGTTATACGTTGTTGTTGCCTTGTCATTGCTTGCGTGCCATGCATTGCATATCATGTCATCATGTGCATTTCATTTGCATATGTGTTCGTCTCATGCATCCGAGCATTTTCCCCGTTGTCCGTTTTGCAATCTGGCGCTCCGTTCTCCTCCGGGGGTCATTTCTACCTTCTTCTCGTGTGTGGGGATTAAACTTTTCCGAATTGTACCGATACTTGCCCAGCGGCCTTGGTTTACTACCGGTAGACCGCCTGTCAAGTTTCGTACCATTTGGACTTTGTTTGATGCTCCAACGGTTAACCGAGGGACCGAGAAGGCCTCGTGAGTGTTGCAGCCCAACACCCCTCCAATTTGGCCCAAAACCCACCCAAAACCATCTCCATCATCTAGAGCGTTCGATCACAATCACGTGGCCAAAAACCGCACCTCATTTGGACTCTCCTAGCTCCCTCTACCTATAAATATGTGATCCCCTCCGAAAATCCTGCAGTCCAACCCTAGATCAAACCCCCTCATCGCCGCCGGACATTTCTTCCCGCGCCGAACATGTCCGCTCGCCGCCGGCCACCTCACCGCAGCCAATCAAGACTTTCCACGTCGCCCCGCCGCCACTCCTAGATCCACATCAGGATCCTCCCATTCCTCCTCCCACCAACTAGAGCTCGAGCCCGAGCTCTTCGATTCGAACCCAACCGGATCACCTCCCCGCGCCTCCACTCGATCCCTGGCCATCTCCTGCCCGAGGGATTCCTCCTCCCTGCCCCACTCAAACCCAAAGAGAGGAGCTCCTCCTCGACCTTCAGTCGCCGCTCGCCGGAGCACCAGACCAACACAAGAGCTCCGCGCCACCCCTTCCAACTCGATCCTCGTCGGAGCTAGCCTCCTCCACGCCTCTCTCATTCTGACTTCTGCTGCGGGGAACAGCCGCCGCGCCGGAGCTTCGTCACTGTCCCGCAGGAAGCCAGGAGCACCAACACCTGACCACCTCTTCCCTCCCCCGCGTTCCTGCCGTCTCCGCCGCCTGGCCTCCTGCCAGCGACTGCCGCTGCCACGGTGAGCCCCGACCTTGCCGTCCTTATTCTCCCCTGCCTACCGAGCTCATCTTTCTCTCCCTCCCGTTCTGCAGGATGCCATGGTGCCATCGGAGTTCGCCGCTGACGCTAGGAACGGAGAGGCAGCCACCAGATCCGGCCTCTAGAGCTCGGCCTCGACCTCCTTCTTGCCTCCTCGACTACCCGGCGACCCGCTTTGCCAAGCCGCCGCCGTTGCCTCTGCTCTGCCCGCCCTCTGCAGCGCCTCCAAGTGCCGCTCCTTCCCCTGCCAACGCTTGCGTTGACTTGCGTCCGCGAGCCCAGCGCCTCCAAGGCCCAGATAGATCCGGCCTGCCCAGCCTCTTCCACTAACGGGCCAAGCCCAATGTGAGCAGCGCTCCAGATTCGGCCCAGCTCTATATTTTTTTTGCCTGAATGTTTTTCCTTTTATCCTGAGACTGCAGATTTGCAGAAAAGTCCCTAGAGTTCATGCATTTAATAACTCATGAACCGTGCATTGGATTAAAATGTTTCAAACATGTTAAATGCTTAGAATTGCATCTAGTTTCATAATATGCAACTTTCATGCATGTTTGAAATGTTTAAAATGATGTTTGTTTAAATTTGTCCCTATGCCATGCTAAAATGATTTATTTCATAACTAAATAACCGTAGCTCGGTTTTAAATAATCTTTATATGTAAATGGGGTAGAAAAATGCCTAGATTATCATGATGGCTTTACTTTGCATGTTTAACAACTCTAAAGTTATGTTTAGGGCATAACAGTACCAAACCTAATATATGCATATGAGGAGTTTCCGGAATTGTTGTTCGTTGTTTCCGGCCTCATTTAAACTTGACTAGATGGGTAGTTTTCATTTGCTTCACCCTCTTGCCATGCTAACAAAATTTAATCTTGATGGGTACATAAACGAGAGAGAACTAAATAATTGATGTGGTGTTTCGTCAATATGCAACCCGTTGCATATTGAGCTCCACTTAACTTGTAGTGTTGTTTGTGCACTTTGCCATGCCATGCATATTTAAACCGGACATGCATCATACTTGGTTGTGCATCATGCCATGATTATGTGATGGTTGTTTACTATGTTGTGCTTCTTTCCGGTGTTGCTTCTTCGAGTTGGTTCCGATAACGTCGCGTTTATGAGGACCCGTTCGTCTACGTCCGTTTATCTTCTTCATGGACTCGTTCTTCTTCCTTGCGGGATTTCAGGCAAGATGACCATACCCTCGAAATCACTTCTATCTTTGCTTGCTAGTTGCTCGCTCTTTTGCTATGCCTATGCTGCGATACCTACCACTTGCTTATCATGCCTCCTATATTGTTGAACCAAGCCCCTAACCACCTTGTCCTAGCAAACCGTTGCTTGGCTATGTTTCCGCTTTGCTCAGCCCCTCTTATAGCGTTGTTAGTTGCAGGTGAAGATTGAAGTTTGTTCCTTGTTGGAACATGGAGATGTTGTTCCTTATTGGAACATGTTTACTTGTTGGGATATCACTATATATCTGATTTAATTAATGCATCTATATACTTGGTAAAGGGTGGAAGGCTCGGCCTTATGCCTGGTGTTTTGTTCCACTCTTGCCGCCCTAGTTTCCGTCATATCGGTGTTATGTTCCTGGATTTTGCGTTCCTTACGCGGTTGGGTAATAATGGGAACCCCTTGACAGTTCGCCTTGAGTAAAACTCTTCCAGCAATGCCCAACATTGGTCTTACCATTCGCCACCTAGCCTTTTCTTTTCCCTTGGGGGTCGCGCGCCCAAGGGTCATCATTATTTTAACCCCCCCGGGCCAGTGCTCCTCCGAGTGTTGGTCCAACCGAGCGATGTCCGGGGCTACCAGGGGCAACTCTGGGCTGGCCTACCCGACGTCTGGCTCATCTGAGTGTGCCCTGAGAACGAGATATGTGCAGCTCCTATCAGGATTTGTCGGCACATTTGGGCGGTGTTACTGGACTTGTTTTACCATTGTCGAGGATGTCTTGTAGAACCGGGATACCGAGTCTGATCGGAATGTCTCGGGAGGAGGTCTATTCCTTCGTTGACCGTGAGAGCTTGTGATGGGCTAAGTTGGGACACCCCTGCAGGGATTTGAACTTTCGAAAGCCGTGCGTGCAGTTATGGGCAGATGGGAATTTGTTAATGTCCGGTTGTAGATAACTTGAACCTTAACTTAATTAAAATGAGTTAACTACGTGTGTAACCGTGATGGTCTCTTTCCGGCGGAGTCCGGGAAGTGAACACGGTGTTGGAGTTATGTTTGACGTAGGTTGTTCTAGGATCACTTCTTGATCATAGTTTATCGATCGTGCTTTGCCTTCTCTTCTCGCTCTCTTTTGCGTATGTTAGCCACCATATATGCTAGTCGCTTGCTGCAGCTCCACCCATACCTTTTACCTTACCCATAAGCTTAAATAGTCTTGATCGCGAGGGTGTGAGATTGCTGAGTCCCCATGACTCACAGATACTTCCAAAACCAGTTTGCAGGTGCCGATGTTACCGTGCAGATGACGCAACCAAGATCAAGGAGGAGCTCGTTGAAGATCTTGTCCTTCATGTTGTTTCGTTCTAGTCGATCAGTAGTGGAGCCCAGTTGGGGTCGATCGGGGGACCTTGTCGCATTTGGGGTTCTTCTTTTATTTTGGTTCCGTAGTCGGACCTTAATTGTTTTTGGATGATGTAATGCTTTATTCATGTATTGTGTGAAGTGGTGATTGTAAGCCAACTATGTATCTTTTTTTTCCCTGATGTATTACATGGGTTGTGTGAAGATTACCTCACTTGCGACATTGCTTTCAATGCGGTTATGCCTCTAAGTCGTGCTTCGACACGTGGGAGATATAGCCACATCGAGGGCGTTACAAGTTGGTATCAGAGCCTTCCCCGACCTTAGGAGCCCCATTGCTTGATCGTTTTTACCGGCCGAGTTTTGTCTAGAAAAATGTTTTGAGTCATTTAGGAATTATATATCGGAGAGTTTAGGAATTCTTTTTACTTCTCAGTCTCCTCATCGCTCTGGTAAGGCATCCTGACATAGAGTTTTGACTCTTCTCTTCTCAAATTTCACTAAATTTTTTTAGGATCACGCGGGTATCTTGGAATCGTTCCGATGGTTTTGTGATGAGAACATTGTCTTGGTGCCTCCTGTCAGGGGTTTTGTGGAAGTGTCCCGGGGAGTTGAGATCCGAGGTATTGTCGTCACAATTTTATCGTTGCAGTTCAGGAATACCTGAGTTTAGTACGCGACATCGAAAATCTCTTTTATGCAGTTCGTTGGTGAGATAACCTTGACGCCACCCAGTACTGGGGCGGGAGTTCGGGAGTATTGCCATAACTCGTAAAACGGATGCTTTTCGAAGGTTGAGGTAGATGATTTCCGAAGGTTTCTTGGTTATGTGTTGAAGGATGGATACAGCTGGATGTAGGATTTGTTAGTTTTGGGTGAGATATTATGCTTCCCCTGTATCCCCAACACTTGATTGCATAACCGGAAAATGTCGGGAGTTTATAAGTGGGAATTCAAGTAGTTCTTAGTATATCTTTCCGATAGATGTATGATATGAAATTGGGGTTCGACGTCTAGTGGTCCGCCTATCCACGGTTGGTTTTACAGTGGTCTCGTTGTGTCTTAAAGAGTCCTTGGCTATGCCGACTCGGGGACGCTTCGTATGTCATGTGCACTGCCTTGTACATGATGGTGCTGTACAATCGAGCCCGTGTAGGCCCCACCACAAAAACTTCGGACGAAATCTCTATCATATGTTTGTTCCGGCTTATTCTGCAAGCCAATCATTTGTTTTGTTTTGAGTTGTGGTATTCGAGTTGCTTCAATGTCAAGTGTTGATTCCATACCTTCCTGAAATGGTGTTCTCATACTCCGATGTGAATACTAATCCTTCTCAATAATCGAGATTGTTATGCCAATCTTGTTCTACCGGGGTGTCTCTCTTCAAGTGGATCCGATCACTTCAACATTCACAAGATCAATTATCAGTTCTTCTCAATGTTGTTTGTTTCATCCATCTCCAAGTTGCTTTTGTTTTTTCCCGCCCTCCCTCCCTTGTTTTTCTTTAAGGACTCATATTTCTTAATCGAGTATCCATCTTATTGATGTGAAGCCTCTCCATTCTTTTCCTTCAATGTTCTTACCCAGTGATTCTCATGAAGATTCTAACGGAACCTCAAGTTCATCATTTTTCATTCTCTTTCTTCTCCGGTGGAACCAATTCAAGCTTTCGGTGTTGATCTCATATCCCTTTTTCCTCGTTTCAAATACCTTCTCATACAGGTGCACCTCATAATAATTCACTTCTCGCTATTCTTTTGTTCCGGAGTGCTGAAGATATCTTAGAAGATTCATATTTTCATTCCTAATTCGTTCAAGATATCTCGAGGTTGTTATCTCATTCTAGCCATTTAATTCAACCGGTGCATTCTCTCTTTTAAATTGTTCTACAGTGTTTCTTTTGAGTGGGCCCTAACCCACAGGTCTTTTCCCAGGATCTTACCTGACTCTTCTAATTTTCCCGGAGCTATCCTCAAATTTCATTTCGAAGTTTGACGTAAGAATGATTTATCATCAGTCAAATGTCTTTCTCCAAGATCTTTCAAATTCTTATCATCGTTGGTTCAATCTTTCCAATTTTAATTCCGGAGTGCCTCAATAATTCATGGTGGTGTTTCTCGTCGTCATTCTCGGATTTTGAAGATGAAGAAGATTTTCTCTCTCAATCTTGCTCCATTCTCTTCAAGATTCGTGGCTCTAGTTCGAGACCATCCTCTCATAATCATTTTTTGATTGTCAAAATTCTTTTCACCCTTCCGGAGCAATTCAGGAGTCTTTTCAGTTTGATTATCCGGATCCCATCATCTCAGAGTTATTTATTCTCAGCTTTCAGCTATCATTCTCCAAATCATACCGGTGCATCATTCAAGTATTCTCTTATCAGCTCGTGATCTCTTCGGTCTCATGTATCTAAATTCTCTCAAGCATCTTCATTCAATTACTAATTCTTCTCGGTGTCTTCCTTATATTTTCTTTGTTCATTTTTAATTCTTACGGTGGTTCGCTCAAGATTCTTCTTCCTTCATTTATCATATCAATTTATTCGTTGTTTCAACCCTTCCGGTGGTTCGTTCCATACCTTCCCAAGTTGGCGCGACATCTATCTTAATCTTTTCTTTGAGAATAAGTAGTATGCCAAACCCGTTGATTATCATCAATTTAATTGGTGAAGGATACGCATAACGTAATTCTTATTTTTGTTCATCCAAGTGATTAATTCCGTATTCTGGAGGCTCATCAAATTCTCGGTTTCAATTGTTTCATCTTCTCTTTTTCCCGGAGTTCCAACCTCTTTCAATCATATTATCACGGGGATCTCTATCTAAATCATTGCGAGGCTTCAATCTTATTCTTTCCACCAGTCAATTATTTTGGATCATTCTTTTATTACCGGAGTTCTTCATGAAGGTTCTACATGATGGATTCATCAAGGATTTAATTCCTTCTCGAAGTGTTCATCGACAGTCTTTGCTAAGAAACTCAAGCTTTCATCATCTTGCTATCCGGAGTGCAATTCTTTCTCCCATATCATTGGAGGTGGTATTATGTCATTCTTGATAATTTGAGTTCATGTTTCATGATTCACATGTTGTTAAGAATGAGGTATTTTAAACCCATATTTTTCTTCCATGGAGTTATCTTGGGCTATATTTCACCTAAAACTTTCCCTAAGGATTGTTGCTAATTATGGTGCTTATAAATGATCCAAGTTCTTCACTTATCCTCCCGGTGAAATATTTTCTTGTCTCCTTGTTCATATCAATCCAATCAAATCTTTTCCGTGAGTGGCAAGTTGTCACCTCATAATTTTGAGATGTCTTCTGTAAGTCCATATCAAGTTTATCCTTTACGTTGTTGTTTTTTTTCCAACAACTCCGTTCGACCCTTCTCCTAAAGATTCCTTTTTCAAACTCTTTTGTGGCATAAGTTATCATTTTCTTCTCCATTCTCTTATTTCAAGTATCCATCCTCTATCCTTTCGCTGCAGAGGCAGTGTTTTGTGATTTCATCAAGTATCCTCTCTTCTTGTCAAGCTTATATTCTTTACCTTCCTTTTCCTAACAGAGTGTCGTGCCCTCTCTTCAAGTTCTCTCATCTTATCAAGTTTTGCCTCCCTTCTTAGATGGAGTGCTGTCCAAATTATATCATTCTTAATCCTTCTCTATCTTGTTTGAACCGGAGTGGTTTCAATATATATCTTGCCCTTCAACCTCAAGGTTTTTTGCAATGTTCTTTGTCCCTCCTTGATAACGGAGTGTTTTCGACTTTGTTCACCTTCATTGTATTCTTTTCTCAAATTGGCTTAACCTTTTCAAGGTTCTTTGGTTTTCACTCGTTTGTCAAAGAAGCAACTTAGTTTTACCTCTCCTCTTTTCTCTTCCTTTGTCCCTCCGGTGCCATTCTAGATCTCGGGACGAGATCCTCTCGTAGTGGTGGAGTGTTGTAACGCCCCGAGACCGATGTGCCAGGTGTCGTCCAGTTATTCGCTGTTGTTGCCTTGTCATTGCTTGCGTGTCATGCATTGCATATCATGTCATCATGTGCATTTCATTTGCATATGTGTTCGTCTCATGCATCTGAGCATTTTCCCCGTTGTCCGTTTTGCAATCCGGCGCTCCGTTCTCCTCCGGGGGTCATTTCTACCTTCTTCTCGTGTGTGGGGATTAACCTTTTCCGGATTGTACCGAGACTTGCCCAGCGGCCTTGGTTTACTACCGGCAGACCGCCTGTCAAGTTTCGTACCATTTGGACTTTGTTTGATGCTCCAACGGTTAACCGAGGGACCGAGAAGGCCTCGTGAGTGTTGCAGCCCAACACCCCTCCAATTTGGCCCAAAACCCACCCAAAACCATCTCCATCATCTAGAGCGTTCGATCAGGATCGCGTGGCCGAAAACCGCACCTCATTTGGACTCTCCTAGCTCCCTCTACCTATAAATATGTGATCCCCTCCGAAAATCCCGCAGTCCAACCCTAGATCAAACTCCCTCATCGCCGCCGGACATTTCTTCCAGCGCCGGACATGTCCGCTCGCCGCCGGCCACCTCACCGCAGCCAATCAAGACTTGCCACGTCGCCCCGCCGCCACTCCTAGATCCACATCGGGATCCTCCCATTCCTCCTCCCACCAACTAGAGCTCGATCCCGAGCTCTTCGATTCGAACCCAACCGGATCATCTCCCCGCGCCTCCACTCGATCCGTGGCCATCTCCTGCCCGAGGGATTCCTCCTCCCTGCCCCGCTCAAACCCAAAGAGAGGAGCTCCTCCTCGACCTTCAGTCGCCGCTCGCCGGAGCACCGGACCAACAAAAGAGCTCCGCGCCGCCCCTTCCAACTCGATCCTCGTCGGAGCTAGCCTCCTCCACGCCTCTCTCTCTCTCTGACTTCCGCTGCGGGGAACAGTCGCCGCGCCGGAGCTTTGTCACTGTCCCGCAGGAAGCCAGGAGCTCCAACACCTGACCACCTCTTCCCTCCCCCGCGTTCCTGCCGTCTCCGCCGCCTGGCCTCCTGCCAACGACCGCCGCTGCCACGGTGAGCCCCGACCTCACCGTCCTTATTCTCCCCTGCCTACCGAGCTCATTTTTCTCTCCCTCCCGTTCTGCAGGATGCCATGGTGCCATCGGAGTCCGCCGCTGACGCCAGGAACGGAGAGGCAGCCACTAGATCCGGCCTCTAGAGCTCGGCCTTGGCCTCCTCCTTGCCACCTCGACCACCCGGCGACCCGCTTTGCCAAGCCGCCGCCGTTGCCTCTCCTCTGCCCGCCCTCTGCAGCGCCTCCAAGTCCCGCTCCTTCCCCTGCCAACACTCGCGTTGACTTGCGTCCTCGATCCCAGCGCCTCCAAGGCCCAGATAGATCCGGCCTGCCCAGCCTCTTCCACTAACGGGCCAAGCCCAATGTGAGCAGCGCTCCAGATTCGGCCCAGCTCTATATTTTTTCTGCCTGAATGTTTTTCCTTTTATCCTGAGACTGCATATTTGCAGAAAAGTCCCTAGAGTTCATGCATTTAATAACTCATGAACCGTGCATCGGATTAAAATGTTTCAAACATGTTAAATGCTTAGAATTGCATCTAGTTTCATAATATGCAACTTTCATGCATGTTTGAAATGTTTAAAATGATGTTTGTTTAAATTTTCCCCTATGCCATGCTAAAATGATTTATTTCATAACTAAATAACCGTAGCTCGGTTTTTAAATAATCTTTATATGTAAATGGGGTAGAAAAATGCCTAGATTATCATGATGGCTTTACTTTGCATGTTTAACAACTCTAAAATTATGTTTAGGGCAGAACAGTACCAAACCTAATATATGCATATGAGGAGTTTTCGGAATTGTTGTTCATTGTTTCCGGCCTAATTGAAACTTGACTAGATGGGTAGTTTTCATTTGCTTCACCCTCTTGCCATGCTAACAACATTTAATCTTGATGGGTAAATAAACGAGAGAGAACTAAATAATTGATGTGGTGTTCCGTCAATATGCAACCCGTTGCATATTGAGCTCCACTTAACTTGTAGTGTTGTTTGTGCACTTTGCCATGCCATGCATATTTAAACCGGACATGCATCATACTTGGTTGTGCATCATGCCATGATTATGTGATGGTTGTTTACTATGTTGTGCTTCTTTCCGGTGTTGCTTTTTCGAGTTGGTTCCGATAACGTCGCGTTTATGAGGACCCGTTCGTCTATGTCCATTTATCTTCTTCATGGACTCGTTCTTCTTCCTTGCGGGATTTCAGGCAAGATGACCATACCCTCGAAATCACTTCTATCTTTGCTTGCTAGTTGCTCGCTCTTTTGCTATGCCTATGCTGCGATACCTACCACTTGCTTATCATGCCTCCTATATTGTTGAACCAAGCCCCTAACCACCTTGTCCTAGCAAACCGTTGCTTGGCTATGTTTCCACTTTGCTCAGCCCCTCTTATAGCGTTGTTAGTTGCAGGTGAAGATTGAAGTTTGTTCCTTGTTGGAACATGGAGATGTTGTTCCTTATTGGAACATGTTTACTTGTTGGGATACCACTTGTAACATCCCAAATTTTCAATTTGGAATGTTATACATTAGATCATCATGCATATCTTATTTTCTTGCATTTTGGTCGATCCTAGAAATTTCACGCAATTCAAGGACCTTCGGAGAGAGTTGGAGATTTCGTTATTTTCATATTTGAGAGTTTTCTCGAATTTGAAAAGAGGATCATTTGATTTATTTATTTCATCTTCAATTATTTTTCCGATATCAAAATATGAGAGAGGGAATAATATGACTTTCCCAAAATATAGGAAAAATGACGATTTAATAAATAGATCAAATTTCGTTTTTCCGGTGTTTGTTCGTTTTTCTTTGGATAGGGAAAAATGCGCGTTTTCGAAAATTGCATTTTAGGTCCGTAGAAAAGTTCATTTTGTTCGACTCATTTTTAGCAGTCGGGGAAAATTTACTTTAGTATTTTTTTGGAGCTCGTTTAGTTTTTCTTTTGTTTTTCTGCGCGCGAAACCGATTTAAAAAAAAAGGGAGCCAGGCCAGCCGGGCCAAGGCCCAGGCCAGCCGCCGCCCCAGCTCCCTGTGCGCTAGCGCCAGGGGCTTCGCTCGCCGAGTCCCAACGGGACTCCAGGAGCCGGCCGCCCCTCCCTTGCCCCTTGGCCAAGTCTTTAGCCCCCCTTTTTCCTTGTTTCGTTTTTCCTTTTTCCTACTCTATTTCTTGTCCCCTACCCCAAGTAATCTCTCCCCTCTCCTATATAAATACCCCCATAGACCCCCCTCTCCTCACACCAAAAAACCCAAACCCCCTCTCCTCCCCAAGCCGCGCCCCACCCCGCGCCCCTCACCCGCCGCCGCCGCCCTTATAGCGCCGCCGCCGCCGCCCTAGCATGCCGCCGTCGCCACCGTTCGCCCCGCCTTGCTAGAGGTAGCCCCGCGCCTCTCTTTTTCTTCCCCGCGGTTCGGTTCTTTTAAAAGAAACCGTTCCGGTTTTCTTTTCCGGTTTTTCTCTCCGATTCTTCGTTTCGGTTTCTTTTCCGAAAACCCTAGATCGGTTTTCCGTTTTCTTTTTCGGTTTCTTTTCCGAAAATCCTAGATCGGTTTTCGTTTTTCTTTCGGACCGTTCGTCTCAACGAACGTGATCACCGATTATTCCCAGTTAACGACGCCCGTTCGTTTAACCGTTCGTCTCTTTCTTTTCGTCGGATTTATTCCGCGATCGCGATCTCAGATCCGATCTTCGTTCTAGTTTATCTTCTCGCCCGTTTATCGGAATCAGGTGATTCAAGCGCCTGGAATTTCGTCTCGAAACCGCCGTTCCGTCTAATCAACTTGAACAAGTTTTTGCTATGGTAAAATTTGACCTAGTTTCAACTTGCTAGAACCGAGTTGTTTTCTTCCGCCGTTTGTTTTCCGTCGTTTGTTCGGTTCGTTCTTTCTTTGCAACCGGAGTTCTTAAGTTGAACTTTCTGGTTCGTCCTCTCGTTCGAGTTTTACCTATGCATTAGATGAGTACTTATTGTGTGGTTACTATTGTTTGCTTACGATAGATTGACCGGAGTGTGACGAGTAGATCTATCAAGAGTTTTAAGTACGAATCATCTTCATCTACATTGCAGGCAAGTTCACACTTTGATCATACCTTTTCTACAACCCAGTTTTATTGCATTAGATCAATCCTCACACATTGCATGATTAGGATCTAATTAAAATGTGGGATGGGAAGTAGATGAGGTAGTACCTATCACCTGTATTATTATGAAACCTTTGGGAGTTACTTCTACGTTTGCTATTTATGCCATGCTATGCTAGTAGACGTGGATTGGGTGAGTGATATCCATGACAGATGTGAGTTGATAATTTTAATGGTTTATCTAAGGTGGCAACTTAAACACACATCTGGGTGGACTGAGGCACCTGATGTCTATCAGGACTTGCCTATTTTATTTTGGACCGCCACCCAGGCTCAAAGGGATCATAAGATCTTTCAAACTAGAAACTTACGTGTGCAGCCACATGCTACTATGGGCTCTGGCATAGTTGACTAAGTTGTGCGAACTCTTACGGGGTGTACTAGCAGATGTAGGGGTTGTAGGTGGTACGATCTACCCCACATGTAAGGTGCTAGCGCTTCTGAAAGACTATGTCTCGGTCATCCGTTTCTCAAACACCGTGTAGTGCGAGAAAACAAACGGAGGCGATCGAGTCATGTGGGGAAAAGTGCGCAAACCTCTGCAGAGTGTACAAACTAATCATGATTAGCCGTGTCCCCGGTTATGGACAACTTGAGTATCTAGTACTTGAATATCATGTGAATCTCATCATGTTACTTCTAATTAATGTTGTTGGGTTTTAATTGTTCACTTAATTGGGATTGAGAATGTTGTCAACCATTCTCAATGTTCAACAACCACCATGATAGTTAAATAAATTTATTCCTTTGCAGTACGGAAAAATTGGCTTTACGCAAAAACCTTATAACCATAGAGCTTTTCCACCAGCCATATATGCATATAGTGATAGCCATTGTTCATCATTTTCTCTATGGTGTGAATTTGCCAGTACATTCGATGTACTGACCCGTTTCGGGCTGCAACGTCTCATGTTGCAGGTTTCTTACGTCGAGTAAGTGATACGTTAGGGTTACGATTTCTACACTCAACTTTGCCGTTGGTGTTGATGGGAATCCACAACCTTGTTGCTTCCGCTATTTTGGATTTGAGATAATAGTATTTACGTTACTTTATACATGTGATTTACCTCTGTTATAAATCCTTCGAGTACTGTGTGTGTCAGCATACCGATCCAGGGATGACACTTAAGCACAGAGACTTGACCCATTCGGGTCGGGTCGCTACAAGATGGTATCAGAGCACATGTTGACTGTAGGACGTGACCCTAGAAACTGGCAAGCCCATAGCAAAGATTTTTCTCTACAACTTTCCCTTTCAAAAAGATCTTTTACCTCTCTTCTCTTCTGAGCTTATTCAAATATTCCCTTTTAGTTAGACCATACCCCTTTCCCCTTTTAACCACTCGAAGATTCCACTGATGAGACCACTCCAAGAAGTACAAGATATCGGACAACTACGACCACTACGGAATGAAGAGTATTTTCCGTGCATCTGAATAATGGAAACTACAACGGTTGAAGACTCCGAAGACTAGGTCAATTGAAGGCTCTGTAGAATTTCCAGATTGAGAATGACCTAGGAAGGCTACCCTTATGGAACTTGGCAGACTATGGAAGTTGTCAATACCCGAGATCAAGGTGTATCGGAGAAAGACTGAAACAAGGAGCATGAGAACTCAAAGTTTTATCGAGAAAACCCTAAGGCAGGAGATATCAACTATGGAATGATAGCTCATGGAAATGACAAGAGCAGAAACACAGCTATCCAAGAAGTTATCTCGCGCTGATGCTATTGTCACCATGCTGAGTTAAGGATGCATGTCATCAGAATGGATTTGATGGAAGAAGGCTGATGGAGCACCTATTAGTAAGATGAAGTTTTAACCTTAGCCGGTGTATCACCAGGATCTGGAGTAGTACATAAAGAAGTTTAAGGTGGAGCTCCATGAAAGCATATTAGACAAGGAAGCATTTCGTGAAGAACTCAGGAACCAAAAGCTGAAAGTAGCCAAGATGGAGGAGCTACAACCTCGAGATACCGGAGATTTGTCAGGAACTGAAGGACAGTATGACCATGGCTCATGCCAAGGATGTTGAAACCTAGAAGTTTGGAATGCAATTCCAGAATATTCAAGGATGTCACGAGAGACTTCGCGTCAACCGAGTTGATCTGGCAAAAGAACTTGAGAAGACAAGCATGATCGGAAGAAGCCATTGGAGGCATGACCAAGACTTGAAGAGTTTGGAGACGTTGAAGATTTATTGACCTTAGAAGACCAAACCCCTGTTATATACCTACGTTAGATGCGATGTTTGTGAGCTGTCATTTGTTTGATGTTTTTCCCGACAGCCACAAATAAAATTTGTCTTTTCAAAACTTTGTTTGCATTGTGTGCATCCCTCTCTATTTCTCTTATCTCACCCCAAACCCATGGACCCAATAGATGATGAATGGAGATGAGCTTGTATTTTCTGGACCGATGAGTCAATTGGAGACAGACCGATGGATTCGGAACATGGAGGATCATATGGAGAACAACCCTATAGTCGGAAAGGATATGGCCCAGCATGCTCTTCAATGCTTTGAAAGAGGTGCTGCTACTTGGTGGAGGATGTACCAAACCATGAATGGATGGCAAGGAGTAACCACTTGGAGAGAATTAAAGTTGACTCTACAAAGATATCACCTTGTGTCCCAAAAGTTGAAGTCTTATGGAAAGGATATAAGGAAACCTTGTGCATGCAAGATTTGTGGAGAAATAGGCTACACCCATAAAGCAGACAAGGATGAATGCATTAACTATGAAGGAAGTCACCCAGTTGAAGAATGCCCAACCAGGAAGATTACTTGTTTCTTGTGTCGGTGTACTAGAATAGGGGTACCCTAGTACCTCGAACTTGTGCACGGGCAGTTGCAGCACCCCGCGGCAAGGCTTGCCGGGCGAACGCCAAGATCCCCCAAGGTTCCCTTAGAGCCATCCAAGAACAAAGTATTTAAGCTAAGGAGACAAGGCCCCGGCAAGAGGAGCTTGCCGGGAAGGCCAAGGCGCTCCAAGGAACTTGCCGCGACGCGCCACGCGCTCCGGCAAGGCAACAAGGCCCCGGTAAGAGGAGCTTGCCGGGAAGACTAAACAAGGTACCCCGAGGCCAGGTGAGCGACGAGCTTCTGGACCCGACAAGATAACAACAGCGGCAAGGCGCTTGCCGCAGCAGGCGGCCACTTTGTGCCCACGCTCCAGCGCATCCACCAACGTGTTGCTCTGGGGGCCTCTCCGGGCGCGCGTGGCGGGAGGCTGTGCAGCCAGCGGTGCGCAGTGGCATGCGAAGCTGACAAGATCGCCATCGTGGCGAACGGTGGCGCCCCTAACGGTCCTTTTCTGCACTGTTCGGGCGACTCAGACGGGCATTTAATGCCCTTGTCCCCTGCTGTCAGGGTTAGGTAGGGTGCACTGTACAAGTAACTGTATCAACTACCTCGCTTTTTACGTTTGTACCCTCCTTTGCGTTGCCACCTGTCGGTGACCCCTTTAGCGTATAAAAGGAGGCCCATGCGCAACATAGAGGGGGGTCGGACAATTCGCTTCGATTCATTCGTAGCCCAGAAAACATCACGCTCCCTCTCTCGAGAGCAAGAACACTAGATAATACAACTAGACAAGCAGCAGTAGGAGTGTTATCTCTCCGGAGAGCTCCGAAGCTGGGTAAACTGCTCGTGTGCCTCGCCTCGATCTGCTCTTCGTGCGATCTCCGCCCCCCGCCGAACCGAAAGGGGCCCGGTCCGCCGGCCCCATAGGTGTTCGTGGATCAGTTTCCTCGACATCTATGGCGCGCCAGGTAGGGGGTGTCGAGATTGTGTGAACCTGATCCAGCGTTCACACGAGCTAGATCTTTATTCCCTTCATCAACATGCCACCGAAGAAGAAGACTTCGGCGGCAGCCGCTCCGTCCACGTCACTTCCGCCACCGTTGGAGCAAACGGGTGGTGGAATGGACGCCGGCGGAAGAAAGGACGTCGACGAGGAAGCTCATGATGCCGCCAGGTCCAAGAACAAGGCTGCACAAACCTCGGCGACTGTACATGTTCCACGCCACTCTCAGGAGGCGCAAGATCAACAGCGTCATGGCACTAGCAGTGCCATTCGCATGATAGGCCAAGACCAAGTTGGTGGATCTCGGGGCGCTCAAGACCAGCATGCACGCCCGCATGCTGGCACGAGCGTGGCACGGTCGCCCGGACGGGATACTGCTCCTTCTAACATAGTTAGAAGTTCGAGCACGTCCCGCTCCTCGCGCCGTCCGCCACTGCTACCCACCACTCCAGCAGAAGCTTTGGCACGAGCTCAACTTCTCCTAGATTACCCTCCGACGTCGGACAAGATCGACAAATGGAGGGCCACCATTCAGAGTCTCATCGGCTACGCCAACGGCGACACTCCACGGCGGCCGAGCGCGTCGCCGTTGCGGCAGGGTTGCCGGACGCGAGCCGGTGGCGACGAAATGGGCGGAGGTGCAACTACCATGCAATCACCGCCCCGAAGGCCAAGATCGCCGACTCGCCGGATCCACCTCGACAGCGACTCCACTGCATCGTCGGATCCACGAGCTCGTCGCGATCAGCGCCAAGTTCTTCATGATCGACAACAAGAAGACGCTCGAACCCGCATCGAGCGCTGAAGAGAAGCGCGACGTCAATCCCACAAGCGCGCTGGGACCTCTGTTGACATGCATGCGCCAGGGGAACCAGGCGATCTGCCGTACACGGTAGGTTGTCTTGCGTTCACTCGTGAGCTGCGGCAAGTCCAGTGGCCCAGCACAAAGAACTTCAAGCCAGACGTACCGGAGAAGTACGACGGCAAGACACCTCCATCGGAGTTCCTCAGCATCTACACCATTGCGGTACAGGCTGCCGGGGGACGAGATGACAAGATCCTTGCCAACTACTTCCCGCTGGTGCTCAAGCCCAACGTCAGATCCTGGCTCATGCACTTGCCGGACAACTCCATATCCTCTTGGGCTGATCTGTGCCATCAGTTTGTCGGCGCCTTTACAGGCGGACACAAGCCTCATGGCCAGGAGAGTGATCTTCATCTGCTCGCCCAGAAGGAAGGAGAGCCCCTGCGCAAGTACATTCAGAGATTCAGTAGTGTGCAGCACAACATCCCAGACGTCCACCCTGCCGCGGTGATCAGCGCGTTCCATCAGAACGTGCGGAACCGCAGGATGCGGGAGGAAATGGCGATGTGCAAGATCAGGGACGTCAGCGAGTTATATGCACTGGCCGACAAGTGTGCACGTGCTGAGGAAGGGAGGAGACTCCCCGGAGAGAATGTAGGAGCGGGAGGATCTGACAGTGAGGATGCTACCCCGCCAAGGAAAAACCGGCGGCGGAACAACAGAAGGAGGAAAGGCAAAGAGGTGCTAGTTGTTGAGCAGTCCGGCAACGGTGGTGGCACCAAGGAAGCCAAAGCTGGTGACTCCGGCAAGGAGGTTGCCGCGGAGGTGGCGGTCGCCGACAAGCAGGACGGCACCAACAAGCAATATTGCAAGATCCACCGCACCAAGGGCCATGATCTCCAGAACTGTAAGAAAGTGGAACAGCTTGTTGAGCAACAGAAAGCTGAATACGAGCGGCGCGACAAGGAAAAGGCCCAGGAAGGAGCTGGTGGATCCGGCAAGAAACGTCCCGGCCGAGGAGGACGCCGCGGCAAGGCCAAGCAGCGGCAAGGAGACAGACCTCCTCATGGCCGCGACAAGGATGAAGATGATGAGGACGATGAGGACATGGATGATGAGGAGACTGATGAGCAGGAGTTCCGGAAAGCCACAGAGGTCCTGTGCGTTGACGGTGGTGCTTCTCTGCATACCTCGCACCGTCAGCTCAAGCAGTGGGTGCGGGAAGTTAATGCAGCAGAACCACCCGTCGAGTCACGCAAGCCTCTGAAATGGTCCGGCACGCCTATCATCTTTGATATTGAGGACCACCCGGATCGCATAACTGCGGTCGGATGCTTGCCGTTGTTGGTTTCACCAACAATCCGCAACCTCAAGGTCACTAAGATGCTAGTTGACGGCGGGGCCGGCTAGAAACTGATCTCCTCCGTGGTGCTCCAGAAACTCCAGATCACTGACAGCGAGCTCGAAGAGACCGGCACATTTCAAGGAATCAACCCGGGAAGGAGCAAGCCAAAGGGAAAGATCACATTGCCGGTAACATTTGGCAGCGAGCTGAACTTTAGGACTGAGAGGGTCACGTTTGACGTTGCCGACTTTCCATTACCTTACAATGGAATCCTTGGCCGACCGACACTCGCCAAGTTCATGGCAGCCTCTCACTATGCGTACAACGTACTGAAAATGCCAGGCCCAATAAGTGTCATCTCTGTCCTTGTCGACAAGAAGGATGCTCTTGTCTGTGCCGACAAGATCTACCAGGAAGCAGCAGCCGCAGCAGAATGCAAGACACTTGCCGCTGAAGCTCCCGGGGGGAAGAAGAAGACCAAGCCCGGCAAGAGCTCTGATGCCCACTCAGGCAAGCGCACCTCTTCGGAGTGCTGCGCTACCGTCGAGGACGCACCATCGAGCTCCACCGGCAAGCGTAAGAAGGCAATGGCAGCTCCACCTGAGACCAAGAAGGTGTCCGCCAAGGAGGGCGGCACTGGTGGTACCTTCACCATCAGCGCCACTCTTGACCCCAAATAGGAAAGCGCGCTCGTTGCTTTCCTGCGGGCGAATGTCGACGTGTTTGCGTGGCAACCGTCTGATATCCCCGGTGTTCCCAGGAAAGTAATTGAGCACCACCTTGCCGTCTGTCCTCATGCGCGGCCCGTCAAGCAGAGTGTCAGGAAGCAGGCAGTAGAGCGCCAAGAATTCATCGCAGAAGAAATCAAGAAGTTGGAAGCAGCAGGCCTTGTCAGAGGAGTGCTCCATCCCACGTGGTTGGCCAATCCTGCTATTGTGCGCAAGGCTAACGGGAAATGGAGACTTCGTATTGACTTCACTGATGTTAATAAAGCTTGTCCCAAAGACCCATTTCCCTTGCCGCGTATTGACCAGATTGTTGACTCCACAGCCGGATGTTATTTGCTTTCATTTCTTGATGCGTACTCAGGATACCATCAAATCTTCATGGCAGAAGAAGATGAAGAGAAAACCGCATTTATCACCCCGTGTGGCACGTACTGCTTCGTATGGATGCCTTTCGGTCTGAAGAATGCTGGTTCAACATTCGCAAGGGTAGTCCAACATGCTTTTGAGCCGCAAATGCACAGAAATGTGGAAGCTTACATGGATGCCATAGTGGTCAAGAGCAAGAACAAGGCGACCCTGATTCAAGATTTAGACGAGACATTTGCAAACCTGCGCAAGATCAACCTCAAGCTTAACCCTGAGAAGTGCGTGTTTGGAGTCCCTTCCGGCAAGCTTCTCGGGTTCTTCGTGTCTCAGCGGGGAATTGAAGCCAATCCCGACAAGATCAAAGCCATTGAGCAGATCGAAGCACCAAAGCGCGTCAAGGATGTACGATGGCTTGCCGGTTGCGTGGCTGCTCTCAGCAGATTTATCTCTAGATCTGCTGAGCGCGCCCTGCCATTTTTCAAAATTTTGAAAAAGGCAGGTCCAATGAAATGGACTCCGGAAGCGGAGGCTGCGCTGCAGGACTTGAAGAGATACCTGTCCTCCACTCCAACGCTTGTCGCACCTAAGCCGCAAGAGAAGTTGCTACTGTATATAGCGGCAACCAATCAAGTGGTTAGTGCTGCGTTAGTGGCGGAGAGGGAGGCGGATGATGAGCCAGCAACCACGGCAGATCCATCTAGCGACAAGCAGGGGGCTTCGCCGACAAGCTCTGGTCCCGACAAACATGGGTTTGCGCAGGAGCATGATAAGATGCCAAAGAGAATGGTGCAGCGCCCAGTTTACTTTGTCAGTTCTCTTCTGCAGGGGGCTAGATCAAGGTACTCTGGTGTGCAGAAGTTGCTTTTCGGCCTCCTCATGGCCTCGAGAAAGCTGCGCCATTACTTCCAAGCACATGAGATCACAGTCGTCACTCGCTTTCCGCTGAAGAGGATACTGCAAAATCCAGAAGCAACAGGCAAGATTGTTGAGTGGGCGCTGGAACTGTCAAGCTTTGGCCTCAAGTTTGAGAGCATTTCAACTATCCAAAGCAGAGCATTGGCAGAGTTCATAGCAGAGTGGACGCCAACCCCAGATGAAGAAATTCCAGAAACAAGCATCCCCGTCAAAGAGGCAAGCAAAGAGTGGCTGATGTACTTTGATGGTGCCTTCTCGCTGCAAGGCGCCGGTGCAGGCGTGCTGCTTGTCGCACCCACCGGAGAGCACCTCAAGTACGTAGTCCAGATGCACTTTCCCAAAGAGCAAGCAACCAACAATACTGCAGAGTATGAAGGATTGCTTGCCGGTCTCAGAATCGCAGCAGACCTTGGGATCAAGAAGCTCATTGTCAGGGGTGACTCACAGCTGGTCGTCCAACAAGTGAACAAGAACTACCAGAGTCCGTTGATGGAAGCGTATGTTGATGAAGTGAGGAAGCTAGAAGAGCACTTTGACGGCCTACAAATGGAGCATATCCCAAGAGGTCAGAATGATATTGCTGATGGCCTGTCAAAGTGCGCCGCACTAAAGTTACCTGTGGAACCAGGGATCTTTGTGCTTAAGTTGACTCAACCATCCGTAACACCATCAACTGGACAAAGCAAGAAGAGGAAGTTGGTTTCTAGTGACTACTTTCCGGCAGAGCTCCCCGAAGCTGCCGCCAAGAAAGTCCCCAAGATCAACACCAAGGAAGCTGAGGGGCAGTCTGCTCCGGCAAGCCTTATGGTTTGTTCCGTTGAAGCAGACGCTCCCGACAAGTTTTGCTCCGGCAAGCTTGCCAGGGAACATCAAGCTCCGGCAGGACCACAAGTCCTTGCCGTGGAAGCGGATGTTCCCGCAGCAGCAGATGCGCCTTTAGTCCTTGTTGTCGAGCCACAAGCTCCAACATGGGCACAGCAGATTGTCCACTTCCTTCAGACAGGAGAACTTCCCGAAGAACAAGAAGAAGCGGAAAGAGTAGCCCGGCAGTCAAGTATGTACCAGTTTGTCGATAGCATACTGTACAGAAGAAGACTCAACGATGTGAAATTGAAGTGTATTCGCCGGGAAGATGGACAAAAGCTGTTGGCAGAGATACATGGAGGCATATGTGGCCACCACATTGGCGCAAGAGCACTTGCCGGCAAAGCTTTCCGGCAAGGTTTCTTTTGGCCGACAGCCCTCCAGGATGCAACTGTACAAGTAACCAAGTGTGAAGCGTGCCAGTTCCACTCCAAACAGATACACCAGCCAGCTCAAGCTCTCCAGACAATCCCTTTATCCTGGCCATTTTCGGTCTGGGGGCTCAATATCCTCGGCCCCTTCCCCCAAGCTGTCGGGGGCTTTGAGTACTTGTATGTCGCAATCGACAAGTTCACAAAGTGGCCGAAGTGCAGCCAGTGAGGAAGGTGACAGCACAGTTAGCAGTCAAGTTCTTCAGGTCAATTGTTTGCCGTTTCGGGATCCCTAACAGGATCATCACCGACAACGGCACGCAATTCACGAGCCGCACCTTCATGCAGTACGTCCAAGACCTTGGCGCCAAGGTCTGCTTCGCTTCTGTTGCTCATCCGAGAAGCAACGGTCAAGCAGAGAGGGAAAATGCTGAAGTGCTGCGCGGGCTCAAG
The DNA here is from genome assembly GCF_018294505.1 of Triticum aestivum. Classification (NCBI taxonomy): domain Eukaryota; kingdom Viridiplantae; phylum Streptophyta; class Magnoliopsida; order Poales; family Poaceae; genus Triticum; species Triticum aestivum. The sequence goes on from NC_057803.1 coordinate 218,905,470, forward strand.
ACCAGAACTTTCGACAGGCTGCAAAGGTGCAGAAGGAACTGGATCGAGTAGCTGCCGGTGGTTCTTTGGTCGATCCGAACGACGCCAAATCGAGCCACTGGCCAGACACCTTTCGCTCTAGTCTATGGAGTAGAGGCAGTTCTCCCCACGGAACTCGTATACGGATCACCTCGAGTGCTCGCTTATGATGAACTTGAGCAAGAACAGCTGCGACAAGACGACGCGCTGCTCCTTGAGGAAGATCGTCTTCAGGATGCTGTACGAGCTGCTCGATACCAGCAAGCTTTGCGCCGCTATCATAGCCGCAAAGTTAAAGCCAAAAGCTTCGAGGAAGGTGACCTTGTTCTTCGGCGCGTTCAGTCTGCCAAGAATTCCAACAAGTTGACGCTGAAGTGGGAAGGCCCTTATCGGGTGAGACGAGTCACAAGGCCTGGCGCTGTCCGCCTTGAGACCGAAGATGGCATTCCGGTGAGCAACTCCTGGAATATAGAACATCTTCGTAAGTTTTTCCCATAGGGCGCGGTTGCCGGAACACCGTTCCGGCAACCACCTTTTGTACAAGTCTTGCCGCTGTTGCATGTAATCCTTTGTACAAAGCCGGGCGCAGATCCCGTGCATAAAAAGAACCCCATGTGCTCTGCACAACTTGTCCATTTCATGCATTAGTTCCTTTCTTGCATGCGATTATCTGACACTTTGTGCAGCACCTACATCCGGTAAGTAGTAACGAGCCGAAGAGCTCCATATTATTATTTTCTCTTCTTTCTCCTTTTTTAAAGGAAAAGAAGGTTCTCTCGCACACAAGTTTGCCGGGGGGAAGGAGAAGATTGTGGTATGGGCCAGGCGTCGTTCAAGCAAAGACTTGCCTTACCGGGAAGCAAATGACAGAAAAGCTAAGTTGCCAAAGTTTGAGCAATCACTTTTTAAATTTTTTTTTGAGTTATCTTCCTCGAACGACCCTGCTTTGTATGGAAAACCTATGCGCGGAGGAACCAACTCGTGGCTAGTTGCGCCCTTACTTTGTTTCGAGTCCGCTCAACAGCTTAAGCGTGTTGTATCTAGTCGCGACAAGGTTTCTTGTCGGAAGCAGCGCCGCCAGCAGGCTGCTGAAGTTCCGCACTCAGCGCTCGCGGCTCGGGCGCCTGCGCCGACAAGTTCCCTAGAAGCATAGGGTAAAAAAACATACAAAGGAAGGAATCTAGTAGAGGAAATAACATAGCAATTGATAACAGAAATAAAGTTATATTACAAGATAACTTGTCGCAGCTCTAACAGACTGTTTTCATAACATGATTAGCAGCGACAAGGGAAAAGAAGAAATGGGCGGCCTAGTCTACGCGTTCGCCCTCGACCCTCTTGATCTCGCTCACCTTGTCCACAATGGGTGCGACAAGGGCCTTGAGTGCATCCAGATCAGCGTCAGGCGGCAAGGACCTGATGACGTTGGTGAAGCTGAGGCCTGGATTACGGAAGGCTACCTTCATCAGCACCTTCTGGAGAACCCCGGCGCAGATTTTGCGCGACTCGTCGGCCAGTTGCTTTGGGATCCTCTCCCGGAGCCGCTAGAGTGCCGTCCCCACGCCCTTGAAGAACAAGCTAAGCTTGGCACTAGGTTGAAGACTCTCGTCGGAAGGGTACCCAAAGTCCTCCATCCCCAGCTGCGCCAGCTCCTCGTTGATGACTGCGGCAATGTTAACCAAACCCTCGGTCCAGTGCTCCATAGTGTCTCTGAACGAGTTCTGGGTAACTGCAATGCTCTCCAGCAGCGCCGTGTCAGCCTTGACCTTCTCCGACAAGGTCTTCTCCCGCTCCTTGGCGGCCTCCAGCGTCTGCGTCAGCGTGGCCAGCTTCAGCTCCAGGTCTGCTTTGGAATCCTTGGCGGCGCTGAGCTCCTTGCCCCTCTCAGCGAGAAGACCTTGCAGCTCACCGTGGGTGGCAGCATCCTTCTCACGCTCACGCTTGAGCGTGGCAAGCTCCTCGCCGCTCTTCCCAATGTTGGCCTCCAGCTGCGCCACCTTCTCCTCCAGCTCTTTCTTGGCGGCCTCTGCAATTGCCGTAGCGTCCTTTGCCTCCTTGAGCGCCCCGCCAAGTGCTTGCTCGCGCTCGGCGAGCTCTTCCTCGTAGCTGACGAGGTTGGCCTTCCGCTGCACTAGTTCACCTTCCCGCGCGGACTGCTTCTCGGCGCCAGCCTTTGCTCCTCCTCAGCCTCGGCCTTCTTGAGAAGGAAGGCCGTGCGCTCCTCGTCGAGTCGCTCCCGCTCCTGCGCCAGGGACCGGAGAGCTTCTTGATTTTAGCCCCGGAACTCCTCCGCACGCTTCTCCATGTCAACTCCCGCCTTCGCGACAAGCGCTTCCCGGGAAGCTAGTTTGGCTTGCCGGGCGCGGTAGAGTGACAGCAGCTTCCGCAGCAGCTGCTCCTCCTCAGGCTCACCGCTGCTGCTGCTGGGCGTGTCAACCAACGACAGTCCAGTAGAGGCGAGCACCTCCCCGTCGAAAGTTTCCCCCTTGACCGGCGCTCTGGAGCTCGACGCCCAGGGTAGCTTGATGAAGATACCGTCGCCGGCCTTCAAGTAAGCGCCGGGCTGGGGCTCCTCGGAGCCCGGCTCCGCAGAAGCAGCAGAGGGATTAGCGGTCGGTGCAGCGCCTGGCACTCCTGCGGCCTCAGGGTCGTCAGTGCGATCGCCCAACCCCTCGCCGGCTTCTGCGGCGGCAGCCCTGGCGGCCTCCTCGCCGGCGGCCTCGTCAGCACCGGCCCCTTCCTCGCCGGCGCCCTCTGTCTCCATTGGCTCAGCCGCAGATGGGTCTGAAGAACGAAGAAGGGAGGAAAATCAATCAAAAATCCAAGAGAGGAAAAACGGAAGAAGCAGAACCCAATGGAAAGTTTCTGGGCAAGTGGATTACCTGCGCCAAGATCTGCAGTTGCCGCCTCGGTCACCGCAGGATCAGCAGTGCCGTCCCTTGCCGGGGAGTTCCCCCTTGCCGGAGAGCGCTCCCTTGCCGGGGACTCCTCCCTTGGCGGCGCAGCCGAAGCAGGTGGCACTTCGGGACCAGCTTCCGGACGCTCCTGATGAGACTGTTCTGCTCCTGCACAAGTCAACAAGCAAGATATCAACAAAGGAAAAAGCACCCAAGCGCGCCCGGCAGCAGAAGGCTAAACTATGAACTTACGCTGGGGGCTGCTTTGAGGAGTGATTGCCGGGTCCGTCAAGGTGGTCTCGGACCCACCTCCTGCTGACACGATGGGGTCATCCTCGATGACGATCACCGCGGCCTTGGCCCTCTTCGCCGCTCTCTGGGCCAGCGTCCTGAAAAGAAAGGAGTCCAAATTGGAGCAAGTCAGATACAAGATATAAGCAGCAATATTGAAGAACTACAAGAGCACCAAAGAAACTTACTCTTCTTCCTCCTCGTCGGAGCTGAGCGCGGAAAGATCGAAGTCCGGCCCTCCTCCAATGCGGCGAGGTGGAGGAGTAGGATCCCTTGCCCACTTGGCGGGGGCGGTGGCCCGGGAAGACCCCGCTCCAGTTGCCGCTGTTGCGTGAGGCGCTCCCGCGGCAACATTGCTTGCCGCGGTAGAGCGCGTCGCACGGCTCGGCGGCTGTTGACTCGGCTGCCGCCCCGCTACGTCCCCGGCCCTGCGAAGGCGCCTTCTTGGTGGGGCCGGGGGCTCCGCCTGCGGCAAGTTTTCTGAAGGCTCGGGCTCCTCCTCGCCGGCCTCGCTCGGCTCGGCTTCGGAACCGGCAGGCTCCTCCTCGCCCATGAACTCCGCGCGCTCGGCAAGGTTTGCCGCCTCCGCAGCCTCCGCCTCCTCCACAGTAAACCCAAATGTGCCCGCGGCAGCTGCGGCCGCAACCTCTTCCGCCCTAGTGGCGATGCGCTGCAGCTCCTCGTCGGTGGTGTCACGGGTGAGGCTCTTCTGCTCGTCAGCGTGGACCGGCACTTCCTCCAAGGTGTCGAAGAACACTCGCACAACGTCATCCGCAGGCTCTTGCCAAGTTGGGATGATTCCGTGGGAATCGCACAACGGCATCATGGCGCGGATCCGGTCAAGCGAAGAGTTATTGCACAAAGGAACTACGCCCCTCGGCAGTGTGAATGGGTGCTGGGGGTCGCGTTTGAATAACTCCAAGAGCATTGCGTCCAGCTCCAAGACGGTGAAGTTGTAGTTGAGGCCCGGCCGCAGCCTCATGATGTCCGCTGAATTCTTGAATTCCCAAGCGGGCCTCCCCCTCTCCTGCAGGGGGGCAATGCGGCGGCAGAGGAAATCTGCCCCAACAGCACCTACGGTGAGCCCGGCAAGCCTGAGGCGAAGAATCCTAGTGATGGCGACCTTCAGCCTCTCGTCTTCCGGGGCCACGTTGCTCCAGTCATTGCCGCACACTATTGGAGTTTGGCGCACGGCGGTGAAGGGCTGCGGATTCTCCTCAACGATCCAGCACCACTCCGCTCTCCACTCCTCCCACTTGCTGCAGAGCTCACCCTCCAAGTACGCCTCTTTCTTGCCGACTCTCGAGATCTAGGCAATCCCTCCGACAAGCGGCTCTCCTCTCTCTACCCGAGGTATGAAGAAGTGGCGGAAAAGGGCAACACTAGGGTGGACTCCGACAAAGATTTCGCACAAATGTGCGAAAACTGCCATGGTCAGGACAGCGTTGGGGGTGAAGTCAAGGAGGCGGAAGCCATATGTGTTCATGATATCACAGAAGAACTCCGAGAAGGGCGGGCAGAGCCCGCAATAGAAGAATAGCGCGAAGAATGGGTACCCGTTTGGAGCCAACTCCGAAGCAGCGGCCGGGAGTACCCTCGTGCGCGGATGCGCACGCGTCTCCGTCGCCCAAAAGAGGTAGAAGTACTCCCTCAGCTCCTGCACGCCGAGCTGGGGGGTGAAGATCGCCCACTCCTTCCGCAGCGCCACGAGCCGCTGCGCCTCGGTTGACTTCACGCCCTTTCCCTTGTCGGCTTTTAGGGCCATGGCGGAGGTGGTGGGGAAGGTCGACGGCGTTGGTGATGCTGGTGGCAATGGGGGGCGGAGCGCTGCTCTCTCGGCTTCGAGAAGAAAGGGGGAGCGGCGGAGTTTCTTGAAGATGAAGTAGCAGCAACCAGCAAGGGGGAACGAACTGCCCCTGTTTCCTCTGTTTATAAAGAGGGACGGAGCGGACGTTTCGGCCTTCCAAATAAACAACCACCCACGATCTCTCCCACGATGCCGCATTCAACGCGTGCCGTTATGGGAGAGCGCGGTGGATACGGAGCAAGATTTGGTGTGGCCCAGTCCGCGTGTGCCCGTGCCCTGACTTGGGCCTGGCCCAACAGCGCTCGGCACCGTGTCTGGCCCAGGCCCGGGGGCTCCTGTCGGTGTACTAGAATAGGGGTACTCTAGTACCCCGAACTTGTGCATGGGCAGTTGCAGCACCCCGCGGCAAGGCTTGCCGGGCGAACGCCAAGATCCCCCAAGGTTCCCTTAGAGCCATCCAAGAACAAAGTATTTAAGCTAAGGAGACAAGGCCCCGGCAAGAGGAGCTTGCCGGGAAGGCCAAGGCGCTCCAAGGAACTTGCCGTGACGCGCCACGCGCTCCGGCAAGGCAACAAGGCCCCGGTAAGAGGAGCTTGCTGGGAAGACTAAACAAGGTACGCCGAGGCCCGGTGAGCGACGAGCTTCTGGACCCGACAAGATAACAACAGCGGCAAGGCGCTTGCCGCAGCAGGCGGCCACTCTGTGCCCACGCTCCAGCGCATCCACCAATGTGTCGCTCTGGGGGCCTCTCCGGGCGCGCGTGGCAGGAGGTTGTGCAGCCAGCGGTGCGCAGTGGCATGCGAAGCTGACAAGATCGCCATCGTGGCGAACGGTGGCGCCCCTAACGGTCCTTCTCTGCACTGTTCGGGCGACTCAGACGGGCATTTAATGCCCTTGTCCCCTGCCGTCAGGGTTAGGTAGGGTGCACTATACAAGTAACGGTATCAACTACCTCGATTTTTACGTTTGTACCCTCCTCTGCGTTGCCACCTGTCGGTGACCCCTTTAGCGTATAAAAGGAGGCCCATGCGCAACGTAGAGGGGGGTCGGACAATTCGCTTCGATTCATTCGTAGCCCAGAAAACATCACGCTCCCTCTCTCGAGAGCAAGAACACCAGATAATACAACCAGACAAGCAGCAGTAGGAGTGTTATCTCTCCGGAGAGCTCCGAAGCTGGGTAAACTGCTCGTGTGCCTCGCCTCGATCTGCTCTTCGTGCGATCTCCGCTCCCCGCCGAACCGAAAGGGGCCCGGTCCGCCGGCCCCATAGGTATTCGTGGATCAGTTTCCCCGACACTTGTGTGAAGGGACTACCCACTATCCTGCTCAGTGTCACATTTACCCCATGGTACAACGAACCATCCAGCAGAAGAACGAAGTAATGAAAGGAGCCCTCGTGGAAATTTTATAAGAACCCGTGATGAAGGAAGATGTGGAAGACACACCTAAAGAGGACCCGAGTAAACCCTGCACTAAATCTTGCTATTCATGTGGAGAAGAAGGACACATCTCCCAAAATTGTATAAAGGGGGATCTAGTAGAATTCCCAACGGAGGAAGTAGCGTATGACCCACAGGAAATAGAAGCTCTGATTGGAATGGAAAAGACCAGGAAGAGAAACCGATTGGAGCCCAGGAGGAACCTGAGTCATATCACCTGTTACAGGTGAAAGGAGTCAGGGCACTACCTCAGCAGTTGCCCAAAAAGGAAACCTCGATACTTGTCAGAAGTAATATGTTTTAGTTGTAATAAAGCAGGGCACTTTGCCAGAGATTGTCCGAAGGAGAAGGAGACTTGTGATAAATAGTTGAGTTTGTAACAGGAGTAATATAGTAGAAGTGAGAACATTTTCTTTGAGGTGTTGAGTTGAGACATGTAATGGAGAAGCGAGAGATTGAAATCATTTGAGAATGAATAAAGTAGCATCGTTGGTACTGATATGGATTTTATGAGTTGTTACTCTATGAAGAAGAATTTTAGCCATTCTGAGGATATGAGAAATATGGTCTATGGAAGATTTGTGCATTTTAAGGGTGGTAGTACCCTGTAATGGATTTCGGACAAAATGAATACGAGCTTTGTCTCGATATGTGTGATGCCCCAAGAGTATGTAGGATGAAGTTGGAGACCGTCAGTTGTTTGGACCAAATGTGATCAAGGCGTCAGAAGAGAATGTTAAGTTGATTTGAGATAGACTGAAAGTAGCTCAGTCCAGGTAGAAGAGTTATGCAGACTCAAAAACTCAAGGAGGTAGTCTATGAAATTGGAGACAGAGCATGTCTTCGTGTGTCCCCTCTACGAGGAGTTAAATGTATTGGAGTTAAGGGACAGTTAGCCCCGAGATTTGTAGGACCATACCGAGTTTTGGAGCGTATGGGAGAAGTGGCCTACAAGTTGGAGTTACCCGAAGGACTGTCAGGAGTTCAAGATGTGTTTCATGTTTCCCAGTTGAAGAAGTGCCATGCAGAGATGGCCAATATTCCCATGTAAGGACACTTGACCCTGGAATGGATAATGATGTTCCATGAAGTGGAGCATGGACTCCAAAAGTATAAGTTTATATCTCGGTATGTGGGATATCCCACGAGGATGAAGAGATAAATTACTATTGGATATAAAGGAGGTATGATGTTGGAAATATGGATCAATGGAAAATTCCATGATGAGTTTGAGTAATCACGTTTTAGTTTGGTGCCAATAGAAGGAAGGAAGACAATACAAATTGGATGGGTTTAAGGAAGTTGGAACAATGATCAGTTGCCCGATGATAAGTTCAAGGACTACAAGTGATGAGATGTGCCATAACCCATAGGCCCCAGGACCTGCCAAGAAGCAAGCACATTCTTGCTGAAGGAAAAACCCTGGAGGAAGATACGATGTTTATCGACAGACGATCTTATAGGAATAACGCAAAACCTGAGAGTTGTGAAGGAACGATAGATGTTTGTTTGGCTTGCAGAATATATGGATATATCCGAACTTGGTTCGTCGACAAGAGAAATTCTGCAATGCTTGTGAGGATGACCGAGTGTTAGAATGCGAGATTCGCTAAACCGTATACAAGGTAATGATTTGGGTGCGGGATGGATTGATCACCATACCGACTTACTCTTATTATTCGCCTTGCTATGTGGGATGGTAAATCTGAGTGACTTACCTATAGTGGAGAGACGACGATCAAAACCTTGTTTAAACCTTAGAATGGTATAGCAATTTTTTTTCCCTTGTACACGGCAGCTTTTTGCCAACCGTAGGTTATACGGTGAGGATCACCCAGGCCCATTTCCTGCAGGAGAAACCATACATTGTTGACCACCATGAGATATCGATAGTTGTTTAGTTTTGGCGCTAGACCCGTCAGCTAAGAAGACCCAATCTCGGAATAACCTTACTAAGAGGAAATGACAGAAGAATTGAGTAAAAGGTTATGCAACTACCTAAAGAGCCTAGAGAAGGAATTATCCTTACGATCTGAAAAGACGGCACTGTCAAGAATAAGGATGGAGTATATGAGTTTTGATGAAACCGTAATAATGATTCTAAGGGTGGTAGCACCCCAGACACCGTGTGATGATCGATGGATTTTGAGAAGACCCCCAAACCCTAACCTTTTCTTGCTAGCCTCTCCGAATCTCGAGGACGAGATTCCTTTTAAGGATGGTAGGTTTGTGACATCCCAAATTTTCAATTTGGAATGTTATACATTAGATCATCATGCATATCTTATTTTCTTGCATTTTGGTCGATCCTAGAAATTTCACGCAACTCAAGGACCTTCGGAGAGAGTTGGAGATTTCGTTATTTTCATATTTGAGAGTTTTCTCGAATTTGAAAAGAGGATCATTTGATTTATTTATTTCATCTTCAATTATTTTTCCGATATCAAAATATGAGAGGGGGAATAATATGACTTTCCCAAAATATAGGAAAAATGAAGATTTAATAAATAGATCAAATTTCGTTTTTCCGGTGTTTGTTTGTTTTTCTTTGGATAGGGAAAAATGCACGTTTTCGAAAATTGCATTTTAGGTCCGTAGAAAAGTTCATTTTGTTCGACACATTTTTAGGAGTCGGGGAAAATTTACTTTAGTATTTTTTTTGGAGCTTGTTTAGTTTTTCTTTTGTTTTTCTGCGCGCGAAACCGATTTAAAAAAAAGGGAGCCAGGCCAGCCGGGACAAGGCCCAGGCCAGCCGCTGCCCCAGCTCCCTGTGCGCTAGCGTCAGGGGCTTCGCTCGCCGAGTCCCAGCGGGACTCCAGGAGCCGGCCGCCCCTCCCTTGCCCCTTGGCCAAGTCTTTAGCCCCCCCCCCTTTTCCTTGTTTCGTTTTTCCTTTTTCCTACTCTATTTCTTGTCCCCTACCCCAAGTAATCTCTCCCCTCTCCTATATAAATACCCCCATAGACCCCCCTCTCCTCACACCAAAAAACCCAAACCCCCTCTCCTCCCCAAGCCGCGCCCCACCCCGCGCCCCTCACCCGCCGCCGCCGCCCTTATAGCGCCGCCGCCGCCCTAGCACGCCGCCGTCGCCACCGTTCGCCCCGCCTCGCCGTAGGTAGCCCCGCGCCTCTATTTTTCTTCCCCGCGGTTCGGTTCTTTTAAAAGAAACCGTTCCAGTTTTCTTTTCCGGTTTTTCTCTCCGATTCTTTGTTTCGGTTTCTTTTCCGAAAACCCTAGATCGGTTTTCCGTTTTCTTTTTCGGTTTCTTTTCCGAAAATCCTAGATCGCTTTTCGTTTTTCTTTCGGACCGTTCGTCTCAACGAACGTGATCACCGATTATTCCCGGTTAACGACGCCCGTTTGTTTAACCGTTCGTCTCTTTCTTTTCGTCGGATTTATTCCGCGATCGCGATCTCAGATCCGATCTTCGCTCTAGTTTATCTTCTCGCCCGTTTATCGGAATCAGGTGATTCAAGCGCCTGGAGTTTCGTCTCGAAACCGCCGTTCCGTCTAATCAACTTGAACAAGTTTTTGCTATGGTAAAATTTGACCTAGTTTCAACTTGCTAGAACTGAGTTGTTTTCTTCCGCCGTTTGTTTTCCGTCGTTTGTTCGGTTCGTTCTTTCTTTGCAACCGGAGTTCTTAAGTTGAACTTTCTGGTTCGTCCTCTCGTTCGAGTTTTACCTGTGCATTAGATGAGTACTTATTGTGTGGTTACTATTGTTTGCTTACGATAGATTGACCGGTGTGTGACGAGTAGATCTATCAAGAGTTTTAAGTACGAATCATCTTCATCTACATTGCAGGCAAGTTCACACTTTGATCATACCTTTTCTACAACCCAGTTTTATTGCATTAGATCAATCCTCACACATTGCATGATTAGGATCTAGTTAAATTGTGGGATGGGAAGAAGATGAGGTAGTACCTATCACCTGTATTATTATGAAACCTTTGGGAGTTACTTCTACGTTTGCTATTTATGCCATGCTATGCTAGTAGACGTGGATTGGGTGAGTGATATCCATGATAGATGTGAGTTGATAATTTTAATGGTTTATCTAAGGTGGCAACTTAAACACACATCTGGGTGGATTGAGGCACCTGATGTCTATCAGGACTTGCCTGTTTTATTTTGGACCGCCACCCAGGCTCAAAGGGATCATAAGATCTTTCAAACTAGAAACTTACGTGTGCAGCCACATGCTACTATGGGCTCTGGCATAGTTGACTAAGTTGTGCGAACTCTTACGGGGTGGACTAGCAGATGTAGGGGTTGTAGGTCGTACGGTCTACCCCACATGTAAGGTGCTAGCGCTTCTGAAAGACTATGTCTCGGTCATCCGTTTCTCAAACACCGTGTAGTGCGAGAAAACAAACGGAGGCGATCGAGTCATGTGGGGAAAAGTGCGCAAACCTCTGCAGAGTGTACAAACTAATCATGATTAGCCGTGTCCCCGGTTATGGACAACTTGAGTATCTAGTACTTGAATATCATGTGAATCTCATCATGTTACTTCTAATTAATGTTGTTGGGTTTTAATTGTTCACTTAGTTGGGATTGAGAATGCTGTCAACCATTCTCAATGTTCAACAACCACCATGATAGTTAAATAAATTTATTCCTTTGCAGTAGGGAAAAATTGGCTTTACGCAAAAACCTTATAACCATAGAGCTTTTCCACCAGCCATATATGCATATAGTGATAGCCATTGTTCATCATTTTCTCCATGGTGTGAATTTGCCAGTACATTCAATGTACTGACCCGTTTCGGGCTCCAACGTCTCATGTTGCAGGTTTCTTACGTCGAGTAAGTGACACGTTAGGGTTACGATTTCTACACTCAACTTTGCCGTTGGTGTTGATGGGAATCCACAACCTTGTTGCTTCCGCTATTTTGGATTTGAGGTAATAGTATTTACGTTACTTTATACATGTGATTTACCTCTGTTATAAATCCTTCGAGTACTGTGTCTGTCAGCATACCGATCCAGGGATGACACTTAAGCACAGAGACTTGACCCATTCGGGTCGGGTCGCTACACCACTATATAACTGATTTAATTAATGCATCTATATACTTGGTAAAGGGTGGAAGGCTCGGCCTTATGCTTGGTGTTTTGTTCCACTCTTGCCACCCTAGTTTCCGTCATATCGGTGTTATGTTCCCGGATTTTGCGTTCCTTACGCGGTTGGGTAATAATGGGAACCCCTTGACAGTTTGCCTTGAGTAAAACTCTTCCAGCAATGCCCAACATTGGTCTTACCATTCGCCACCTAGCCTTTTCTTTTCCCTTGGGGGTCTCGCGCCCAAGGGTCATCATTATTTTAACCCCCCCCCCCCGGGCCAGTGCTCCTCCGAGTGTTGGTCCAACCGAGCAATGTCCGGGGCTACCAGGGGCAACTCTGGGCTGGCCTACCCGACGTCTAGCTCATCTGAGTGTGCCCTGAGAACGAGATATGTGCAGCTCCTGTCGGGATTTGTCGGCACATTAGGGCGGTGTTGCTAGACTTGTTTTACCAGTGTCGAGGATGTCTTGTAGAACCGGGATACCGAGTCTGATCGGAATGTCTCGGGAGGAGGTCTATTCCTTCGTTGACCGTGAGAGCTTGTGATGGGCTAAGTTGGGACACCCCTGCAGGGATTTGAACTTTCTAAAGCCGTGCCCGCGGTTATGGGCAGATGGGAATTTGTTAATGTCCGGTTGTAGATAACTTGAACCTTAACTTAATTAAAATGAGTCAACTGCGTGTGTAACCGTGATGGTCTCTTTCCGGCGGAGTCCGGGAAGTGAACACGGTGTTGGAGTTATGTTTGACGTAGGTTGTTCTAGGATCACTTCTTGATCATAGTTTATCGATCGTGCTTTGCCTTCTCTTCTCGCTCTCTTTTGCGTATGTTAGCCACCATATATGCTAGTCGCTTGCTGCAGCTCCACCCATACCTTTTACCTTACCCATAAGCTTAAATAGTCTTGATTGCGAGGGTGTGAGATTGCTGAGTCCCCATGACTCACAGATACTTCCAGAACCAGTTTGCAGGTGCCGATGTTACCGTGCAGATGACGCAACCAAGCTCAAGGAGGAGCTCGTTGAAGATCTTGTCCTTCATGTTGTTTCGTTCTAGTCGATCAGTAGTGGAGCCCAGTTGGGGTCGATCGGGGGACCTTGTCGCATTTGGGGTTCTTCTTTTATTTTGGTTCCGTAGTGGGACCTTGATTGTTTTTGGATGATGTAATGCTTTATTCATGTATTGTGTGAAGTGGCGATTGTAAGCCAACTATGTATCTTTTTTTTCCCTTATGTATTACATGGGTTGTGTGAAGATTACCTCACTTGCGACATTGCTTTCAATGCGGTTATGCCTCTAAGTCGTGCTTCGACACATGGGAGATATAGCCACATCGAGGGCGTTACAGGTGTGTCCGAACGTCGTAACCGCACTTTATTAGATATGGTGCGACCTATGATGTATCTTACTGATTTACCGCTATCATTTTGGGGTTATGCTTTAGAGATGGCTGCATTCACATTAAATAGGGCACCATCGAAATCTGTTGAGACGACACCATATGAACTGTGGTTTGGCAAGAAACCCAAGTTGTCGTTTCTTAAAGTTTGGGGCTGCGATGCTTATGTGAAAAAGCTTCAACCTGATAAGCTCGGACCCAAATTGGAGAAATGTGTCTTCATAGGATACCCAAAGGAGACTGTTGGGTACACCTTCTATCACAGATCCAAAGGAAAGATATTCGTTGCTAAGAATGGATCCTTTCTAGAGAAGGAGTTTCTCTCAAAAGAAGTGAGTGGGAGGAAAGTAGAACTTGATGAGGTAACAATACCTGCTCCCTTATTGGAAAGTAGTTCATCATAGAAATTAGTTCCAGTGATTCATACACCAATTAGTGAGGAAGCTAATGATGATGATCATGAAACTTCTAATCAAGTTACTACCGAACCTCGTAGGTCAAGCAGAGTAAGATCTGCACCAGAGTGGTATGATAATCATGTTTTGGAAGTCATGTTACTTGACCATGACGAACCTATGAACTACGAGGAAGCGATGATGAGCCCAGATTCCGCAAAATGGCTTGAGGCCATGAAATCTGAGATGGGATCCATGTATGAGAACAAAGTGCAGACTTTGGTTGACTTGCCCGATGATCGGAAAGCCATAGAGAATAAATGGATATTCAAGAAGAAGACTGACACTGACGGTAATGTTATTGTCTACAAAGCTCGACTTGTTGCGAAAGGTTTTCGACAAGTTCAAGGAGTTGACTATGACAAGACCTTCTCACCCGTAGCGATGCTTAAGTCCGTCCGAATCATGTTAGCAATTGCCGCATTTTATGATTATGAAATTTGGCAAATGGATGTCAAAACTGCATTCCTTAATGGATATCTTAAAGAAGAGTTGTATATGATGGAACTAGAAGGTTTTGTCGATCCAAAAGGTGTTAACAAAGTGTGTAAGCTCCAGCGATCCATTTATGGACTGGTGCAAGCATCTTGGAGTTGGAATATACGCTTTGATAGTGTGATCAAAGCATATGGTTTTATACAGACTTTTGGAGAAGCCTGTATCTACAAAAAGTGAGTGGGAGCTCTGTAGCATTTCTGATATTGTATGTGGATGACATAGTATTGATTGGAAATGATACTGAATTTCTGAATAGCATAAAAGGATACTTGAATAAGAATTTTTCAATGAAAGACCTCGGTGAAGCTGCTTATATATTGGGCATCAAGATCTATAGAGATAGATCAAGACGCTTAATTGGACTTTCACAAAGCACATACCTTGATAAAGTTTTGAAGAAGTTCAAAATGGATCAAGCAAAGAAAGGGTTCTTGCCTGCGTTATAAGGTGTGAAGTTGAGTCAGACTCAATGCCCGACCACTGCAGAAGATAGAGAGAAAATGAAAGTCATTCCCTATGCTTCGGCCATAGGTTCTATCATGTATGCAATGCTGTGTACCAGACCTGATGTGTGCCTTGCTATTAGTTTAGCAGGGAGGTACCGAAGTAATCCAGGAGTGGATCCCTGGACAGCGGTCAAGAACATCCTAAAATACATGAAAAGGACTAAGGATATGTTTCTCGTTTATGGAGGTGACAAAGAGCTCGTCTTAAACGGTTACGTAGATGCAAGCTTTGACACTGATCCAGATGACTCTAAGTCAGAAACCGAATACATATTTTTATCGAATGGTGGAGCTGTTAGTTGGTGCAGTTCTAAACAAAGAATCGTGGCGGGATCTACGTGCGAAGCGGAGTACATAGCTGCTTCGGAAGCAGCAAATGAAGGAGTCTAGATGAAGGAGTTCATATCCGATCTAGGTGTCATACCTAGTGCATCGGGTCCAATGAAAGTCTTTTGTGACAATACTGGTGCAATTACCTTGGCAAAGGAATCCAGATTTCACAAGAGAACCAAGCACATCTAGAGACGCTTCAATTCCATCCGTGATCAAGTCAAGGAGGGAGACATAGAGATTTGCAAAATACATACGGATCTGAATGTTGCACACCCGTTGACTAAGCTTCTCTTACAAGCAAAACATGGTCATTGCCAAGACTCCGTGGGTGTTAGAATCATTACAATGTAATCTAGATTATTGACTCTAGTGCAAGTGGGAGACTGAAGGAAATATGCCCTAGATGCAATAATAAAGTTGTTATTTATATTTCCTTATATCATGATAACTGTTTATTATTCATGCTAGAATTGTATTAACCGGAAACTTAGTACATGTGTGAATACATAGACAAACAAAGTGTCACTAGTATGCCTCTACTTGGCTAGCTCGCTAATCAAAGATGGTTAAGTTTCCTAACCATAAACATGAGTTGTCATTTGATAAACGGGATCACATCATTAGAGAATGATGTGATTGACATGACCCATCTGTTAGCTTAGCACTATGATCGTTTAGTTTATTGCTATTGCTTTCTTCATAACTTATACATGTTCCTATGACTATGAGATTATGTAACTCCCTAATACCAGAGGAACATTTTCTGTGCTATCAAACGTCACAACGTAACTGGGTGATTATAAAGATGCTCTACAGGTGTCTCCGATGGTGTTTGTTGAGTTGGCATAGATCAAGATTAGGATTTGTCACTCCTATTGTCGAAGAGGTATCTCTGGGCCCTCTCGGTAATGCACAACACTATAAGCCTTGCAAGAAATGTGACTAATGAGTTAGTTACGGGATGTTGCATTACCGAAAAAAGAGACTTGCCGGTAATGATATTGAACTAGGTACGATGATACCGACGATCGAATCTCGGGCAAGTAACATACCGATGACAAAGGGAACAACGTATGTTGTTATGCGGTTTGATCGATAAAGATCTTCATAGAATATGTAGGAACCAATATGAGCATCCAGGTTCCGCTATTGGTTATTAACCGGAGATGAGTCTCGGTCATGTCTAAATAGTTCTCAAATCCGTAGGGTCCGCACGCTTAACGTTCGATGACGATATGTATTGTGAGTTATGTGATTTGATGTACCGAAGGTTGTTCGGAGTCCCGGATGTGATTACGGACATGACGAGGAGTCTCGAAATGGTCAAGACATGAAGATTGATATATTGGAAGATTATGTTTGGACATCGGAAAGGTTTGGGATAGGTTCGGGCATTTTACGGAGTACCGGGGGGTTACCGGAACCCCCAGGGGGTTAATGGGCCTTCATGGGCTTTAGTGGAAGAGAGAGGAGGTGGCCAAGAGGAGGGGTGAGCCCCCCAATCCCAATCCGAATTGGGGAGGGGGCCAGCCCCCCTTTCCTTCTTCCCCTCTTCCCTTTCCTTCTCCCTCCTAGTTGGACTAGGAAAGGGGGGAACCTACTCCTAGTAGGAGTAGGATTCCCCCCTTGGGGCGCACCCTATGAGGCCGGCCGGCCCCCTCCTCCACTCCTTTATATACGGGGAGTGGGGCACCCATCGACACACAAGTTGATTTTTTATCCGTGTGCGGTGCCCCCTCCACTGATTTCCACCTCGGTCATATTGTCGTAGTGCTTAGGCGAAGCCCTGCGTCGGTAACTTCATCATCACCGTTAACACGCCATCGTGCTGACAAAACTCTCCCTCGGCCTCAGCTGGATCTAGAGTTCGAGGGACATCACCAAGCTGAATGTGTGCAGATCGTGGAGGTGCTATGCATTCGGTACTTGATCGGTTGGATCGCGAAGACGTTCGACTACATCAACCGCGTTACTCAACGCTTCCGCTTTTGGTCTATGAGGGTACGTAGACACACTCTCACCTCTTGTTGCTATGCATCTCCTAGATAGATCTTGCATGATCGTAGGAATTTTTTTGAAATACTGCGTTCCCCAACACTATGAATAAACCAAAGATATCTAGACTTACAGAAGAAATTGCATTAGTAATAAATTCATAAGAATTTACAAAAGAATTAGAACTTTCCTAGGTAAAGTTTATTGAGGGAGTTAACCACTTTGATAATATGGTTAACTCTGCTATTCCATTACCAATTCCTCCATTATCAAAAGAGATTCCTATGAATCCAATGAACAAAGTGAAAAGTAGTAATATAAGAAGTGGAAATAACATAGTATTTCCCGTTTCATGCGGATAGGCAAAAGTGTTTTTTGCCCCAAAAGATGTAGTAAGGGATCCTACCCTATTTCTTGTATTACCTTGAATTTTTGGTATATTTTGTGAAAAAAAGAAACTCCACCCTTCGTTTTCCCCATAAAACGAATTTTTGATAAAATGAAATCCCTATTCACTCCTTTGGGTATCCTTTTGCCCATAAGGATATTGAATACAAGGAACTCTCTTTAGTGCTACTGTAATTTTGAAAATGAACACCCAAATACCCATCACATGTAAGTAATTATATCTGAAACATATAAAAGGCAGTTAATCCTGCAGTAAAGGAGGCTATTATTCCAAAAAGGGGCGAATACAACCAACTATTACTAAGGATTTCATATTTGGACCAGAAGCAAGCAAGAGGTGGAATACCACAAAGAGAAAGTGTACCCCATAAAAAAGTAGTTCTTGTGATTGGAATGTATTTTCTTAAACTGCCCATAAGAACCATATTTTGACTTTTATCTGGTGAATATCCAACAAGAGGTTCCATTGAATGAATAACAGATCCGTATCCCAAGAACAATAAAGCTTTTGAATAAGCATGAGTGATCAAATGGAATAAAGCAGCTTGATAAGAACCTATACCTAGAGCTAACATCATATAACCCAATTGAGACATTGTAGAATAGGCTAAGCTTCTTTTAATATCTCTTTGAGCAAGAGCTAAAGTAGCTACTAAGCATAGTGTTATTGTACCTACTAAAGAAATAGAACTCATTATCAAAGGTAAAGATATGAAAAGAGGAAGAAGTCGAGCTAGAAGAAAAATTCCCGCAACAACCATAGTTGTTGCGTGTATAAGGGCCGAAATTGTGCGGATAACCATACGTGAAGAGGGAATTGTGCGGATTTCGCAACTGCACCAAGGAATGATAAAAAAGCACACAAAGTAGTAAGTAAAGAGTTAATTCCATCATTAGGAATCCAGTTATTAGCTATTTTGAACAAATCCCTAAACTCTAAACTACCTGTTATCCAAAAACCCTAAAATTCCTAATAATAGACCAAAATCCCCTACATGATTAGTTACAAAATCTTTTTGACAAGCACTCACTGTGATTGGTCATGTAAACCAAAAGCCTATCAATAAATAAGAACACATTCCCATGAGTTCCCAAATTTTTTTTGTATCAAATTGGAGCTAGTAACCAATCCCAACATGGAAGTATTGAAAAAACTTATATAAACAAAAAATCTCAAATATCCTTCATCGTGAGACATATAACCATCACTATAAATAAGAACCAGGATTCCTACACTAGTAATTAGTATTAACATAATAGCAGTAAGTGGGTGAATCAAGTATCCAAATTCTAAAGAAAAATCATTATTGACGGTCCAAGACCATAGATATTGATAGATCGAACTTCCATTTATTTGTTGAATGGACAGTTGAACTGAGAATACCATAGCTATACTTAAGAGTAAAACACTAGGAAAAGCCCATATGCGATGAAGATTTTTTGTTGCTGTCGAAATAAGAATAAGGACAAATCCCATTGACATAATAATTGGAAGTGGTAGAAGAGGGATTATCCATGCATATTGATATGTATGTTCCATAAGAAAATAAATTGCAATTTTTACTTCATTTTTTCTATAAAATTGTTTCCAATTCACCAAACCAATTCTTATCTCTTTCTAAAAGAATAAATAAAAAGAACAAGAAAAAAATACTGAAATTCTTATTTTTTCCAAAATTTATCTCATTGAAATAATTAAAAATTAAGAATGGGTTTAGTTGGTTAAATTCAAAAAGTTAATAAAATAACTAGGTAACGAAGTTATTTTATTACCTAAATAAAGATTTTTATAAAAAAGTGGAACCATTTTACTTTCTATTCATAATTCATTTTTATATTTCTTTAAAACAAAGATGAAACTACTCTCTTGTTCCATAATTAACTGATTGAGTGAATTCCAATGAAAACCTATTGTCGGGGAAGCTGATCCACCAACACCTATGGGGACAGGGCCCCTTTCGGTTCGGAGGGGGGCGGAGGCTGCACAAAGAGCGGATTGAGGCAGTACACGCGAGCAGTTTTACCCAGCTTCAGGCCGCACGGATGCGTAAAACCCTACTGCTGCTTGTTTGTGTGTATTGAATTCTTGCTCAGGAGCGATGGACGCTGCTAGACCGAGCGTGAGAGTGTTCTTGATGTTTCGAATGAGCCGAACCCCCTCTACGTTGCGCCTGGGCCTCCTTTTATACTTTCAAGGGGTCACCGACAGGTGGCAACGTAGACTACAAGGGTAAAAATGGAAAAGGATGCGGTAGGTGCAGCTACCGCTACTGTGGACACAGTGCACCCTACCTAACTCTGACGGCAGGGGACAAGGTCATTGAATGCCCATCTGAGTTGCCTAAACAGTGCAAAAAGTGACCGTTAGGAGCGCCACCGTTTGCCACGATGGCCTTCTCTTCATCTCCGCTTGCCACCGCGCACCCCTAGCTGCGAGGCCTCCTGCCACGTGTGCTTGGGAGAGTCCTAGAGCGACACGTTAGCAGGTGTGCTGGAGCGCGGGCACGAAGTGGGGGTTTCCCGTGGCAAGCTCCTTGCCGCGGTCGTCGTCTTGTCGTGTTTGGGAGCTTGTTGCTCACCGGGCCTTGCCGGGACGCAGGGCGCGTCGCGGCAAGCTTTCTTGGTATGCCTTGAGTGGCCTTCCCGGCAAGCTCCTCTTGCCGGGGTCTTGTCTCTTCCCGGCAAGATCCTCTTGCCGGGGCCTGGGGTTGGCCTTCCCGGCAAGCTCCTCTTGCCGGGGCCTTGGTTGGCCTTCCCGGCAAGCTCCTCTTGCCGGGGCCTTGGTTTGAGTACTTTGTTCTTGAATGGTCTTCAAGGGAACCATGGAGGGTCTTGGCGGTCACCCGGCAAGCCTTGCCGCGGGATGCTGCGACCGCCCGTGCACAAGTTTGGGGTACTAGGGTACCCCTACTCTAGTACACCGACAGGAGCCCCCGGGCCTGGGCCAGACACGGTGCCGGCCGCTGTTGGGCCAGGCCCAAAACAGTGCACGGGCACGCGCGGCCTAGGTCACGCCGCATATCTCTCCGCTCCCACCGCGCACGCCCAGAATGGCACGCGTCAAACGCGGCGTCATGGGTGACGCGGGTGGCGTGCGCGAGGCTAAGCCCCTCGAGCATGCGTCAGGCCACGATGATGGGGACGGTTCACGCCCTCCTCCCTAAACGGAGGTAGGCGTGGGGGCGTGGTGCATTTACTGGACGGGGCCGGTGCGCGGTTTTCGGGACGTCCACTCCCCGCGATCACGAGGCGGAGCGAGGCCGCCCATCCGTCGCCTTGGTTCTGCATCCCCGCCACGCGGCTCGCATGCGCTTGGGGTCGCGGACGGTGGAAGTGGGAAACTGGGCCGTCGCGAGCAGAGGCAGCGGGTTGGCCCCGACTCCCTGCTCTTCCCGTGCCTTGATTCGCTGAGCGGGGCGGCTGAGCCCGGGCTGGAAGGCTTCGGGTACTCTTCCGACGAGGAACTCCAACCCAGCGCCAAGCTCACTCTGTTCTTCAAAGGCGTGGCGGCGGTGCTCCAGCAACTCCGGGAATGGATCCCAAAGCAGTTGGCCAACGAGTCACGCTCGATTTGTGCCGGAGTTTTGGAGAAGGTGCTGGTGAAGGTGGCCTTCCGCAATCCGGGCCTCAACCTCACCAACGTCCTCAAGAGGCTGCCGGCGGACGCTGATCTTGACGCACTTAAGGCCCTCGTCGCACCCATTGTGGACAGGGTGAACGAGGTCAAAAGGGTTGACGGCGGTCGCGTAGATTAGGCCGTCTGTTTTCTTCTTTTCTTGTCGCTGCTAGTCATGTCATGGGAACACTTTATTAGAGGCGCGACAAGTTATTTTTGTAATATAACTCTATCTTAGGCAAAAAATTGCTGTGTTACTTCCTTTACTCGACTCTTGGCTTTGTATGGTTCTGCCCTACGCTTTCTAGGGAAACTTGCCGGTGCAGGCACCCTTGCCGCGAGCGCCGAGTGCGGAACTTCAGCAGCCTGCTGGCGGGGTCGCTACCGACAAGCAACCTTGTCGCAACTAGTTGCAGCTCACTTAAGTTGTTGAGCGGACTCGAAACAAAGTAAGGGCGCAGCTAGCTACGAGTTGGTTCCTCCGCGCACAGGTTTTCCATACAAAGCACGGTCGTTCAAGGAAAATAACTCAAAAACTTAAAAAAAAACAGATTGCTCAAACTTTAGCAACTTAGCTTTTCTGTCGTCTGCTTCCCGGCAAGGAGAAACTTTCTTGAACGGCCTGGTCCACACCATTATCTTCTCCTCCCCCCCGGTAAACCTTGTGGGCGAGGGAACCTTCCTTCTTTTGAGAAAGAAACAAAGAAATAAAGTAATGATATGGATCCTTGGGCTCGCTATTTCTTACTGGGGTCTGGTGTTGCACAAAGTGTTAGATAACATATGCGAAAAAGGATTATAGCATAAAGAAAAACTGACAAGATGTGCGGGGCACATGAACTTTACTGGTGCACGGGGTCTGCGCCCGGCTTTGTACAAAGGATTACATGCAACAGCGGCAAGACTTGTACAAAAGGTGGTTGCCGGAAAAGCTTCCGGCAACCGCGCCCTACGGGTAAAACTTACGAAGATGTTCAATGTTCCAGGAGTTGCTCACCGGAATGCCATCTTCGGTCTCAAGGCGGACAACGCCGGGCCTAGTGACTCGTTTCACCCGATAAGGGCCTTCCCACTTCGGCATCAACTTGTTGGAATTCTTGGCGGACTGAACACGCCGAAGAACAAGGTCGCCTTCCTCGAAGCTTCTGGCCTTAACTTTGCGGCTATGGTAGCGACGCAAAGCTTGCTGGTAGCGAGCGGCTCGCACAGCAGCCTGAAGACGGTCTTCCTCAAGGAGCAGCGCGTCATCTTGTCGCATCTGCTCTTGCTCGAGCTCATCATAAGCGAGCACTCGAGGCGACCCGTAAACGAGTTCCGTGGGGAGAACTGCCTCCGCTCCGTAGATTAGAGCGAAGGGTGTCTGGCCAGTGGCTCGATTTGGCGTCATCCTGATCGACCAAAGAACCACCGGCAGCTCCTCGATCCAGTTTCTTCCGCACTTGTGCAGCTTGTCGAAAGTTCTGGTCTTGAGGCCTCGCAGCACTTCAGCATTTGCCCTCTCCGCTTGACCGTTGCTTCTCGGATGAGCAACAGAAGCGAAGCAGACCTTGGCGCCAAGATCTTGGACGTACTGCATGAAGGTGCGGCTCGTAAATTGCATGCCGTTGTCGGTGATGATCCTGTTAGGGATCCCGAAACGGCAAACAATCGACCTGAAGAACTTGACTGCTGACTGTGCTGTCACCTTCCTCACTGGTTCCACTTCCGGCCACTTTGTGAGCTTGTCGATGGCGACGTACAAGAACTCAAAGCCCCCGACAGCTCGGGGAAAGGGGCCGAGGATGTCGAGCCCCCAGACCGAAAATGGCTAGGATAAAGGGATCGTCTGGAGAGCTTGAGCTGGCTGGTGTATCTATTTGGAATGGAACTGGCACGCTTCACACTCGGTTACTTGTGCAGTTGCATCCTGGAGGGCTGTCGGCCAGAAGAAGCCTTGTCGGAATGCTTTGCCGGCAAGTGCTCTTGCGCCAATGTGGTGACCACATATGCCTCCATGTATCTCTGCCAACAGCTGTTGTCCATCTTCCCGGCGAATGCACTTCAATTTCACACCGTTGAGTCTTATTCTGTACAGTGTGTTGTCGACAAACTTGTACATACTTGACTGCCGGGCTACTCTTTCCGCTTCTTCTTGCTCTTCGGGAAGCTCTCCTGTCTGAAGGAAATGGACAATCTGCTGCGCCCATGCTGGAGCTTGTGGCTCGACAACAAGGACTAAAGGCGTATCTGTTGCTGTGGGAACATCCGCTTCTACGGCAAGAACCTGCGGTTCGGCCGGAGCGTGATATTCCCCGGCAAGCTTGCCGGAGCAAAACTTGTCGGGAGCGTCTGCTTCAACGGAACAAACCAAGAGGTTTGCCGGAGCAGACTGCTCCTCAGCACTCTTGGCATCGATCTTGGGGACCTTCTTGGCGGCGGCTTCGGGAAGCTCTGCCGGGAAGTAGTCACCAGAAACCAACTTCCTCTTCTTATTCTGTCCATTTGATGGTGTCACGGATGGTTGAGTCAGCTTGAGCACAAAGATCCCTGGTTCCACAGGCAACTTTAGTGCAGCGCACTTTGACAGGCCATCAGCAATGTTGTTCTGAGCTCGTGGAACGTGTTCCATTTGCAGGCCGTCAAAGTGTGCTTCTAGCTTTCTCACTTCATCAACATAAGCTTCCATCAATGGACTCTGGTAGTTCTTGTTCACTTGGCGGATGACAAGCTGCGAGTCACCCCTTACAATGAGTTTCTTGATCCCAAGGTCGGCTGCAATTCTGAGGCCGGCAAGCAAACCCTCATACTCTGCAGTATTGTTCGTTGCTTGCTCCTTGGGAAAGTGCATCTGGACTACGTACTTGAGGTGCTCTCCGGTGGGTGCGATAAGCAGCACGCCAGCACCGGCGCCTTGCAGCGAGAAGGCACCATCAAAGTACATCAGCCACTCTTTGCTTGTCTCCTTGACGGGGATGCTCGTCTCTGGAATTTCTTCGTCTGGGGTTGGCGTCCACTCTGCTATGAACTCTGCCAATGCTCTGCTCTGTATAGTGGAAGTACTCTCAAACTTGAGGCCAAAGCTTGACAGTTCCAGTGGCCACTCGACAATCCTGCTGGTTGCTTCTGGATTTTGCAGTATCCTCTTCAACGGAAAGCGAGTGACAACTGTTATCTCATGTGCCTGGAAGTAATGGCGCAGCTTTCTCGAGGCCATGAGAAGGCCGAAAAGCAATTTTTGCACACCAGAGTACCTCGACCTAGCCCCCTAGAGAAGGGAGCTGACAAAGTAAACTGGGCGCTGCACCATCTTCCTCTGCACCTCCTTGCATGCCTGCGCAGACTCAACTTTGTCGGGGCCAGAGCTTGTCGGAGAAGCCCCCTGCTTGTCGCTGGATTCACTTGCCGCGGTTGCTGGCTCATCGTCCGCCTCCCTCTCCGCTACTAACGCAGCACTAACCACTTGATTGGTTGCTGCCAGATATAGCAGCAACTTCTCTTGTGGTTTAGGTGCGACAAGTATTGGAGTGGAGGACAGGTACCTCTTCAAGTCCTGCAGCGCATCCTCCGCTTCCGGAGTCCATTTCATTGGACCTGCCTTTTTCAATATTTTGAAAAACGGTAGGGCGCGCTCGGCAGACTTAGAGATAAACCTGCTGAGAGCAGCCATGCAACCGGCAAGCCTTCGCACATCCTTGACGCGCTTCGGTGCTTCAATCTGCTCGATGGCCTTGATCTTGTCGGGGTTGGCTTCAATTCCCCGCTGAGACACAAAGAACCCGAGAAGCTTGTCGGAAGGGACTCCAAACACGCACTTCTCGGGGATGAGCTTGAGGTTGATCCTGCGCAGATTTGCAAAAGTTTCATCTAGATCTTGAATCAGAGTAGCCTTGTCCTTGCTCTTGACCACTATATCATCCATGTAGGCTTCCACATTTCTGTGTATCTGTGGCTCAAAAGCGACATGGACTACCCTTGCAAATGTTGAACCAGCATTCTTCAACCCAAAGGGCATTCGTACAAAACAGTATGTGCCGCAAGGGGTGATAAATGCGGTTTTTCCCTCATCCTCTTCTGCCATGAAGATTTGATGGTATCCTGAATATGTATCAAGAAATGAAAGCAAATCACATCCGGCTGTGGAGTCAACAATCTGGTCAATACGCGGCAAGGGAAATGGATCTTTGGGACAAGCTTTATTGACATCAGTGAAGTCTATACAAAGCCTCCATTTCCCGTTCGCCTTGCGCACAACAACAGGATTGGCCAACCACGTGGGATGGAGCACTCCTCTGACAAGGCCTGCTGCTTCCAACTTCTTGATTTCTTCTGCGATGAATTCTTGGCGCTCCACTGCCTGCTTCCTGACTCTCTGCTTGACGGGCCGCGCATGAGGACAGACGGCTAGGTGATGCTCAATTACTTTCCTGGGAACACCGGGGATATCAGACGGTTGCCATGCAAACACGTCAACATTCGCCCGCAGGAAAGCAACAAGCGCGCTTTCCTATTTGGGGTCAAGCATGGCGCTGATGGTGAAGGTACCACCAGTGCCATCCTCGTTGGCGGACACCTTCTTAGTCTCGGGTGGAGCTGCCATCGTCTTTTTGCACTTGCCGGTGGAGCTCGATGGTGCGTCCTCGACGGTAGCGCAGCACTCCGAAGAGGTGCGCTTGCCGGAGTGGGCATCAGAGCTCTTGCCGGACTTTGTCTTCTTCTTCCCCCCGGGAGCTTCAGCGGCAAGTGTGTTGCGATCAGCTGCGGCTGCTGCTTCCCGGTAGATCTTGTCGGCACAGATAAGGGCATCCTTCTTGTCGCCGGGGACAGAGATGACACTTATCGGGCCTGGCATCTTGAGCATGTTGTATGCATAGTGAGAGGCTGCCATAAACTTGGCGAGCGCTGGACGGCCAAGGATCCCATTGTAGGGCAATGGAAAATCGGCAACGTCAAAAGTGATCCTCTCAGTTCTGAAGTTCATCTCGCTGCCAAATGTGACCGGCAGCGTGATCTTTCCCTTCGGCTTGCTTCTTCCCGGGCTGATTCCTTGGAATGTGCCGGTTTCTTCGAGCTTGCTGTCAGGTATCTGAAGTTTCTGGAGGACCGCGGAGGATATCAGGTTCAAGCCGGCCCCGCCGTCAACTAGCATCTTCGTGACCTTGAGGTTGCGGATAGTTGGTGAAACCAACATCGGCAAGCACCCGACCGCAGTTACGCGATCAGGGTGATCCTCAATGTCGAAGATGATAGGCGTGCTGGACCATTTCAGAGGCTTGCATGACTCTACGGATGGTTCCGCTGCATTAACCTCCCGCATCCACTGCTTGAGTTGGCGGTGCGAAGTATGCAGAGAAGCACCACCGTCAACGCACAGGACCTCTGTGGCTTTCTGAAATTCCTGCTCGTCGGCCTCGTCATCATCCATGTCTTCGTCGTCGTCGTCATCTTCATCCTTGTCGCGGCCGCGGGGAGGTCTGTCTCCTTGCCGCTGCTTGGCCTTGCCGCGGCGTCCTCCTCGGCCAGGACGTTTCTTGCCGGATCCACCAGTT
This sequence comes from Triticum aestivum, assembly GCF_018294505.1. Taxonomy (NCBI): domain Eukaryota; kingdom Viridiplantae; phylum Streptophyta; class Magnoliopsida; order Poales; family Poaceae; genus Triticum; species Triticum aestivum. The sequence goes on from NC_057803.1 coordinate 218,931,729, forward strand.
CCTTCCTGGGCCTTCTCCTTATCGCGCCGCTCGTACTCAGCTTTCTGTTGCTCAACAAGCTGTTCGACTTTCTTGCAGTTCTGGAGATCGTGACCCTTGGTGCGGTGAATCTTACAATACTGCTTGCCGGAGCTGTCCTGCTTGTCGGCGGCCGCCACAGGCTGGGCCTCCTTGTCGGAGTCACCAGCTTTAGCTTCCTTGGCGCCACCTCCGTTGCCGGTCTACTTGACAGCTAGCACTTCCTTACCCTTTTTCCTTCTGTTGTTCTGCCGCCGGCCTTTCCTTGTCGGGGAGGCATCCTCACTGTCGGATCCTCCTGCTCCTGTACTCTCTCCGGGGAGCCTCCTCCCCTCTTCAGCGCGTGCACACTTGTCGGCCAGGGCGTAAAGCTCACTGACGTCTCTGATCTTACACATCGCCATCTCCTCCCTCATCCTTCGGTTTCGCACGTTCTGATGGAACGCGCTGATGATCGCGGCGGGGTGGACGTCTGGGATGTTGTGCTGTATACGGCTGAATCTCTGAATGTACTTGCGCAGTGGCTCTCCTTCCTTCTGGGCGAGCAGATGAAGATCGCTCTCTTGGCCATGTGGCTTGTGGCCGCCTGTAAAGGCGCCGACAAACTGATGGCATAAATCTGCCCAAGAGGAGATGGAATTGTCCGGCAAGTGCATGAGCCAGGACCTGACGTTGGGCTTGAGTACCAGCGGGAAGTAGTTGGCAAGGATCTTGTCGTCCCGTCCCCCGGTAGCCTGCACCGCGATGGTGTAGATGCTGAGAAACTCCGACGAATGCGTCTTGCCATCGTACTTCTCTGGTACGTCTGGTTTGAAATTCTTTGTGCTGGGCCACTGGACTTGCCGCAGCTCACGGGTGAACGCAGGACAACCTACCGCGTACGGCAGATCGCCTGGTTCCCCTGGCGCATGCATGTCAATAGAGGGCCCAGCGCGCTTGTCGGATTAACGTCGCGCTTCTCTTCGGCGCTCGATGCGGGTTCGAGCGTCTTCTTGTTGTCGTTCATGGAGAACTTGGCGCTGGTCGCGACGGGCTCGTGGGTCCGACGACGCGGTGGAGCCGCTGTCGGGGTGGACCCGGCGAGTCGGCGATTTTGGCCTTCGTAGTGGAGAGTGCATGGAAGTCGCACCTCCCCCGGTCTTGTTGCCATCAGCTCGCGTCCGGCTGTCCTGCCGCGGCAGCTAGGTGCTTGGTTGCCGCGCAGTGTCGCCGTTGGCGAAGACGATGAAGCTCTGGATAGTGGCCCTCCATTCGTCGGTCTTGTCCGCCGTCGGAGGATAGTCTAGGAGCAGTTGAGCTCGCGCCAAGGCTTTTGCTGGAGTGGTGGGCGGCGGAGGTGAACGGTGCAAGGAGTGGGGCGTGCTCGGACTCCTAACCACGTTAGAAGGAGCAGTGCCCCGTCCAGGCGACCGTACCTCGCTCGAGCCAGCATGTTGACGTGCATGTTGGTCTTGAGCGCTACGAGAACCACCAGCTTGATCTTGGCGCTGCGAACGCCATGACGCTGCTGGTCCCGCGCCTCCTGAGAGGGGCGCGGCGCGCGCATGGACGCCGAGGTCTGTGCCGCCTTGTACTTGGACTTGGCCGCACTAAGGGCTCCCTCGTCGACACCCATTCTTCCGCCGGCGTCCACTCCACCACTCGTTTGCTCCGGAGGCGGTGAAAGCGACGCAGACGGAACAGCTGCCTCTGAATCCTTCTTCTTCGGTGGCATGTCGATGAAGACGATGAAGATTTAGCTCGCGTGCACGCCGGATCGGGTTCGCACAATCTCGACGCCCCCTACCTGGCGCGCGAAAGATGTCGGGGAAGCTGATCCACCAACACCTATGGGGACAGGGCCCCTTTCGGTTCGGAGGGGGGGCGGAGGCTGCACAAAGAGCGGATCGAGGCAGTACACGCGAGCAGTTTTACCCAGCTTCGGGCCGCACGGATGCGTAAAACCCTACTGCTGCTTGTTTGTGTGTATTGAATTCTTGCTCAGGAGCGATGGACGCTGCTAGACCGAGCGTGAGAGTGTTCTTGATGTTTCGAATGAGCCGAACCCCCTCTACGTTGCGCCTGGGCCTCCTTTTATACTTTCAAGGGGTCACCGACAGGTGGCAACGTAGACTAGAAGGGTAAAAATGGAAAAGGATGCGGTAGGTGCAGCTACCGCTACTGTGGACACAGTGCACCCTACCTAACTCTGACGGCAGGGGACAAGGTCATTGAATTCCCATCTGAGTTGCCTAAACAGTGCAAAAAGTGACCGTTAGGAGCGCCACCGTTAGCCACGATGGCCTTCTCTTCATCTCCGCTTGCCACCGCGCACCCCTAGCTGCGCGGCCTCCTGCCACGTGTGCTTGGGAGAGTCCTAGAGTGACACGTTAGCAGGTGTGCTGGAGCGCGGGCACGAAGTGGGGGTTTCCCGCGGCAAGCTCCTTGCTGCGGTCGTCGTCTTGTCGTGTTTGGGAGCTTGTTGCTCACCGGGCCTTGCCGGGACGCAGGGCGCGTCGCGGCAAGCTTTCTTGGTATGCCTTGAGTGGCCTTCCCGGCAAGCTCCTCTTGCCGGGGTCTTGTCTCTTCCCGGCAAGATCCTCTTGCCGGGGCCTGGGTTGGCCTTCCCGGCAAGCTCCTCTTGTCGGGGCCTTGGTTGGCCTTCCCGGCAAGCTCCTCTTGCCGGGGCCTTGGTTTGAGTACTTTGTTCTTGAATGGTCTTCAAGGGAACCACGGAGGGTCTTGGCGGTCACTCGGCAAGCCTTGCCGCGGGATGCTGCGACCGCCCGTGCACAAGTTCGGGGTACTAGGGTACCCCTACTCTAGTACACCGACACCTATGTTTATAAGAAATTATTGAATAGTCCTTACTTCATATAGAACTAAAATCCTAATGACTATAAATTACCTAAGTTTTAGAATGTCATGTTTAAGAGACTCAATATTTTTGTTTTGATTGGAATTCCTTTCCTTTATGGAATACCATTCTGAACTTAATTAACTATTTTCATTTTTCCTTCTTTTTATCCCCCATCTTATCTTATATGGGGGATATGCTTCCATACCATATGTCTATATATGGAATATACTTGATATATAAATAGATTTAAATGAGAAACCCTTCTATATATTCTATATTATTAAAAAAGTATAAAATATATAAAGAAAAAATGTTAAAAAATTATTGTTGTCTTATCCGCATTAGACAAAATGAAGTAAAAAATAATTCAAAATTTAAGTATCTTTCAATATCTAAGTATAAGTACTAATAAAAAGAAGAAAGAAGGATTGGTTTGCAGCAATAGATGTCTTTCACATACAACTAGAAAAAAGTAATTTCCTTTTTGAATGGCAGTTCCAAAAAAACATACTTCAATGTCAAAAAAGTGTATTCGTAAAAATATTTGGAAGAAAAAGACTTATTTTTCCATAGTACAATCTTATTCTTTAGTAAAATAAAGATCATTTTCGAGTGGTAATGAGCATCCAAAACCAAAGGGTTTTTTCTGGGCAACAAACAAATAATAAGATTTTGGAATAATATGAATTGACTTATCAAAAAAGAATTCCAATTATTTAATAATTTTGATTCTTCTTTGAATGTACTTTTATGTGTCGAATTACTCGGTACAATATTCTTAGAACGAAAAATCCCTCTTATATATACAAGAATAAAAAGTTTTGTTTGGTATACTGTGTGCTAAGTATTCTTTTCCTATCAATGAACTTTACCTAATTTTCATAATAGAATCCTCATATTTTATTATGAAAATTATGAAAAGTGGAGTATTCTTACAATAGGACTTACAACTTCCACCTATCTTCTCCAAAATCATAAGGTTAGTAAATCTTATTAATAAGAGCATAAAGACTTTTCATTCTAGAATTTTTTAAAAAATATCCAAAAAGCCTTTTCTATTTATCCATTTTAATTTCATCATTAAATAGAAACCCTTTTGGATTTTTTCATTGTATTGAAAGAATTTTCAAACTGTAAATGATAAACTAATTACAAAAAATTAGTTCTATAACTGCAAGTTAGAAAAAAAAGTTCCAACTCTTTCAAGCAGTGTTTGTGTTTCTATTGGGCAAAGCAAGAGTTTATAGTAAAAATGGAAACGATACTACCAAACGAAGTCTATTTTAATGAAAACTCTAATGTTCCTAAATTTTATGGACTTTCCCAATATCGACGATTCCCAAGATAATAACTATTATTCTTTTAAGTTACCTATTATTTGAAGTTAGCCACCATGGTGAAATTGGTAGACACGCTGCTCTTAGGAAGCAGTGCTCAAGCATCTCGGTTTGAATCCGAGTGGCAGCATTCTTGAAAAAGAATACAATAGATTAGAAATCAATTCGAAATTTACAATTTTGTAATGGGACCTTCCCCTTATGCTATTTGCAACTTTAGAACATATACTAACTCATATCTCTTTCTCAATGATTTCAATTGTGATTACGATTCATTTTATAACCTTATTAGTTCATGAATTTGGAGGATTACGTGATTCGTCAGAAAAAGGAATGATAGTTACCTTTTTCTCTATAACAGGATTCTTAGTTTCTCGTTGGGCTTCCTCGGGACATTTTCCATTAAGTAATTTATATGAGCCATCGATCTTCCTTTTCATGGGCCTTGTATATTCTTCATACCATTCCTAAAATACAGAACTCTAAAAATGATTTAAGCACAATAACTACACCAAGTACTATTTTAACGCAAGGCTTTGCCACATCGGGTCTTTTAACTAAAATGCATCAATCCATGATACTAGTACCTGCTCTACAATCTTAGTGGTTAATGATGCATGCCAGTATGATGTTATTAAGCTATGCAACTCTTTTGTGCGGATCCTTATTATTTGCCGCTATTCTAATCATTAGATTACGAAATAATTTCCATTTCTTTTCTAAAAAGAAAAAAATGTTTTAAATAAAACATTTTTCTTTAGTGATATTGAATATTTTTATGCAGAAAGGAGTGCTTTAAAAAGATCCTCTCTCCCTTCATTTCCAAATTATTACAAATATCAATTAACGGAGCATTTGGATTCTTGGAGTTATCGTGTCATTAGCCTAGGATTTACCCTTTTAACCGTAGGTATTCTTTGTGGAGCAGTATGGGCTAATGAGGCCTGGGGATCCTATTGGAATTGGGATCCTAAGGAAACTTGCACATTTATTACTTGGACCATATTCGCAATTTATTTACATAGTAGAACAAATCCAAATTGGAAGGGTACGAATTCTGCACTTATAGCTTCGATAGGATTTCTCATAATTTGGATTTGTTATTTTGGTATAAATCTATTAGGAATAGGCTTACATAGTTATGGTTCGTTTACATTAACACCTATATGATTACATAAAATGAAATCTTCATTTTATGAAGGTTTTTACTTTTATATTTTATTTGAGAACCCCTTGAACGCCTTCTCAAAGGGTTCTCAAAAATTCGAGATAGATCTAATTATACTTTTTTTACTTATTTCTTCATTGATAGATCAGACGAGTAAAAAAACAAACCTATTTAGGATAATAATTGGATAAGAGAGCCTCTACCCTGTCAACAAATAGGGAGAGAACAAAATCTGGATAAATACCAATTCCTATTACTGGTAAAAAGATATAGTTTGAAATAAAGAGTACTCGTGGTCCAGAATCCACAAAATTTGCGTTTGGAACATTAAATAGCTTGTATCCATAGAACATCTAGCGTAACATAGATAATAAATAAATAGGAGTTAATATCATTCCAATTGTCATTACAAAAGTAATTAGTGTTTTTGGCATTAACAGAAATTTTGGACTAGTAATTAGTCTGAAAAATACTACTAATTCTGCGACAAAACCACTCATTCCTGGTAAGGCAAGAGAAGCCATTCAAAAGCTACTAAACATGGTAAAAAATTTAGGCATTGGGATAGATATTCCCCCAAGTTCTCCGAGATAAACAAGACGCATTCTACCAGAAGCGGTTCCTGCCAAGAAAAAAAGTGTAACACCAACAAATCCATGGGATAATATTTGTAAAATAGCTCCATTGAGTCCAATGTTGGTTATGGAACCAATTCCTATAATTATGAAACCCATGTGAGATACAGAGGAATAAGCTATTCTTTTTTTGAAATTTCGTTGACCAAGAGAAGTTGAAGCTGCATAGATTATTTGGATCGCTCCTATTATTGCTAACCAGGGCAAAAATAGATAATGAGCATGAGGTAGCAATTCCATGTTGATCTGAATCAATCCATATGCTCCCATCTTTAATAATATTCCCGCTAAAAGCATACATGTACTATAATGTCCTTCCCCATGGGTATCTGGTAACCACGTATGTAGGGGCATAATCAGCAATTTGACAGCATAAGCAATAAGGAAGCCAAAATATAAAAGTATTTCCAAGGTTGCATGGTATGATTGATTAATTAATATTTCCAAATCTAATCCTGGTTCGTTGGAACCATATAAGCCCATACCCGGAACTCCGATTAAGAAAAAAATGGAACCACCTGCAGTATACAAAATAAACTTTGTAGCTGAATATAGACACCTCTCCCCCACATGGATAAAAGTAAGTAAACAAGAATTAATTCTAACTCCCACATGATAAAAAAGTAAAAGGTCTCGCGAATAAAATAATCCTATTTGACCTCTATACATTGCAAGCATCAGGAAATAGAATAATCGCGAATTTCGTGTAATTAGCCAAGCTGCTAAAGTAGCTAAAGTAGTGATAAATCCTATCAATAAAATAGATCCTAATGAAAGTCCATCGATTTCCAATCTCTAGTGGAAATTGAAGACATGTATCCATTTATAATCCTCCTTTAATTGGATTAAGGGATCCTCCAGTTGGAAATGATAACAGAATGCATAAGTCATTAGAAGGAATTCTAATAAACAAATAGATATAGTATACCACCTAACGACTTTGTTTCCCTTATGAGGTAAAAAGAAAATTAATGTACCTGCAAATATCGACAAAACAACAAGTATTGTTAACCAAGGAAAATAACTCATGATAAAGTGATAAAGACAAGATACATTTTGACCAGAAAAGCCCATGCTCGATTATTTCGAGCACAGGCTTCTTCAGTAAAGAGGAATCAGATGTTTTGAGTGAAGTTTTTTGTAACGTATCAATAAGATAGAGTCATGATACGTGTTGTTTCAGGCCCTAAATAAACACGGACACTTAAAAAATCTCTCGGGCAGGCAGATTCACATCTCTTACAACCCACACAATCTTCGGTTGTCGGTGCGGAAGCAATTTGCTTGGCTTTACATCCATCCCAGGGTATCATTTCTAATACATCTGTTGGACAATCTCGTACACATTGAGTGCATCATATACATGTATCATAAATTTTTACGGAATGTGACATTGAATCTATAAATTTTTCTTTTCAACATAATTTTTGATCTGGTAAAAATGAAATTAGTACTATAATGAGTCATATGTATTGTAGACACCAGACGAAGCAATGGTTTATCCAAACTTCAAAAATAAAAATCTGTTTTTAATCAGTTTGTGGGAAAGCGTGAAGAGAGCCAAGAGACTTTAATTTTGGATTTCAATAATAAGAAATAAGAAAGAGTTTTACAAATTGTACAAACGAATTCGAATTAGCCAATAAATTGGCTATCATCTTTTCAATATAAATTATTAAAATATTGAAATTGCAATATCAATGAATTACAAATACAAAAATTCATTCAAGTGAAAAAGAAGACTATGCAATAATCTACTAAAAATGGACATTCTCAAATAATACTAAGAAAATAGTATTGATTTCTATTTATTTTAATATGTGCGCCTTTGTTTAGGGAATTCTATGTCTAATTATTCAATAAATTAGATTGATTGATATGAGTGGATTTCCTATTACGATGGATGGAAGAAAGAATGGATAGTCCCATAGCGGCTTCAGCAGCCGCAAGGGCTATAACAAAAATTGCGAAAATATCTCCTTTTAATTGGCGACTATCAAATAGATCTGAATATGTTACGAGATTTATATTAATTGAATTCAGTATAAGTTCAAGACATATTCGAGCTCTAACCACTACTGCAGGATGCTGCCAACGCGACACTACGATCAGAGACCCTTTGAGAAACTGTGTGCGATGCCATAATCGCAAACGATGCTGTATGAAAACCGTCAGAAATGTGTAAAACGTTTGCGATGACGGATGCATCAAACACGGTTTAGGTTTTAGTTGCGTGTGCGATGAAGGGCATGCGGTTCAGTTCAATCAACTGTTTGCGATGAGGAGGAACAAAAGAAACGGGCAGCCAGATGAAGGCGTGTGCGATACACAACATACAGTTCACTTGGATGAACTGTTTGTGATTAGGCAACACAAAAGAAACAGTCAGCCAGATCAAGGTGTTGTGATTGAGGGCATACGCTTCAGAAGAATTAACTGTTTGCGATTAGGCAACAGAATAGAAATGGGTCAGCCAGATCAAAGTGTTTGCGATTGATGGCATACACTTCACATGGATGAACTGTTTGCGATTAGCCAAAACAAACTGAAATAGTTAGATAGATCAACGTGTGTGCTCTAGACGGGCACACACATTCTAATTAAAAGAACCGTGCATGATGGTGCTGACATTGCCTATTGCGGTGCACCCTATGGTGGAAACGCCACGTACGCAGGCGAGAAGGCGTACATGCCCACGTTACGCCTTCCAGGAATAGTGTCACACTTATAACCGTCAGTAAATTTTGAGCATGCGTCCCGTTAAATTTTTTTTAGAAGAACATGTAGGCCGCGTCCCGTCACATTCCAAATTGGAAACCTGTTCACATCGATCAAAACCTAAACGGTTTCCCACTTAGGAGTGTATTACTACGTGGTTATAAATACTACTACTCCAAGATGACTGCACATTCCTCCTCAACTCCTCATCCACAAACAGTCAAAAACAATCAAGTCATTCATCATCGTTCCCTTGCGTCCGCCATGGCCAGTGTGAGTTCGGGGTCGAGAGATTGCCACCAGGGAGAGGCGAGCCTGGAAGCGGGAGCACGAGAGATGTCCCGCCTCGCCGCGAAAGCGGCCAACATGTCCCGCCACACATATGTAGCAGCAGAGAGGTCCCGTTGCACCGTCGAAGCAGCAGACTGGTTCGGCCGTGCCGCAGAGCAGAAGAGATGTCCCACCGCACCGTGAATGCTGCAGAGATATACTCCTGCGCCGCGACGGCCTGGGAAAATGCCTCGCGGGCAGGTGAGGACTCTTACAGGCGCATGCGTGCCCTCATCCTTAGGCAGATGGATCAGATCTCCAGGTGGGCGAGGTTGCAGGATGGCCTGCAAGCCTTGTTTGAACAGTCTACCAACGTCATTCGGCAACTAAATAAGAGCAATGCAAAGCTCCAGGCCGAGCGCGACCTGCTGAGGGCGAAGATCGTTGGAAGTGTGGAGCAGCAAGAGCAGACCACTGCCTTGTTGAAGAGGACCGGCGTCATCGTCGAGAAACTTATGGACGAGAATGCCATGCTGTGCATCGAGCACAGAAGGATGGTGGAGGAATCCATGGATGCTCTCAACCAGCATCTTGAGGGCAAGAAAGAGCTCATCACCGCCCGCCGTGGAGACTAGTTGTCTTCCTTCTTAATTTTTGCCCTTGTGTATATCGGGTGTTGCCACATGTGGATTTTTTTAATTATGTTTATAAATATGTAAGACAATTATTATCCAATGTCATCGTCCTTATATTCATCATGCTTACTATAAGTCGCAATCGATGCTATATAGATCTGTCGGATCTTACATTAAGATCCGTGCAAAACTTTCTTTTCAGATTTTCATTTTTCTCTCTTAAATCTCAGTCCAGTGAGACATATAGCCACGTCGTAGAACAGGTGCTCGGGCGCCATTAATGGAGACATTGGGAGGGAGGTGCACGGCGGGTAGCGGTCAAAAGGACTCTCCAACCGATGAGCACGCGTAGGGGTCTGATCGCATGCCTCCTGTACTCAAATAGCTACCCCGCACGACACCTCCTAGCCAATAAAAAAGGGGACGCATGGCCGCACGTAATTGGTAAGTCGAACGCCCACGGTTTCAATAATACTTGTGTTTCTGATTTGTGACGTGACAACACTTGTTCCAAAATGACTTTGTTGATTGTTAATGTGTGCGCCTTCACAAATCGGACAGAAAAATTACCACAACACATTGGTGCCATGTCATGACACCATGCCAAGTTTCATGATTTTCAGGCATGTTTTGGAATTACTGGAATTGAAAAACCAAGTTTCTCAATCTTTCCGGTCGAGCCACGACACCCAGATGTTTGAATTTCACTCCCATCTCTTGCATGTGACCTAGAAATTCACCCAAGGACACACATATGATTTTTCAAACAACTTTGGTGCACTGGAGCATGTGCTTGTAGTTCAAATTTGAATTATGCACATTAAATGCCCAAAAACTCAATTAATGTATAAAGAAGGCCAAACGAACCCGAAATAATTCCAAAATTTAGCATGGTACTTCTATTTGGTCAAATCTGTCTGTGTAAAAAAATTAAGGCGGGAGAAGGCAGTGTACGTATGTCGTTTCGCACACGGAGGTGACATGTTCCCTCTCGGAACCACGAGCCTTCTTGAGGGAAGCTCCGGTTTGCAAGAAGCTTACACCAAAGCTTGTCTCAATTCAGCCAAAAAAATTACCGCAAGATGTTGGTGCCATGTCATGACACCATGCCAAGTTTCATGATTTTCAGGCGTGTTTTGGAATTACAGGAATTAAAAAAACTAAGTTTCTCAATCTTTTCGACCGAGCCACGATGCCCAGATGTTTGAATTTCACTCCCATCTCTTGCATGGGACCTAGAAATTCACCCGAGGACACACACATGATTTTTCAAACAACTTTGGTGCACTGGAGCCTGTACTTGTAGTTCAAATTTTAATTATGCACATTAAATGCATAGAAAATCAATTAATGTATAAAAAAAGGCGAAACGAGCCCGGAATAATTCCAAAATTTAGCACGGTACTTCTATTTTGTCTAATCTGTCTGTGTAAAAAATTAAGGCGGGAGAAGGCAGTGTACGGATGTCGTTTCGCACACGGAGGTGACATGTTCCCTCTCGGAACCACGAGCCTTCTTGAGGGAAGCTCTGGTTTGCAAAAAGCTTACACCAAAGCATGTCCCAATTCGGCCAAAAAAATTACCGCAACATGTTGGTGCCATGTCATGACACCATGCCAAGTTTCATGATTTTCAAGCGTGTTTTGGAATTACAGGAATTAAAAAACTGAGTTTCTCAATCTTTCTGGCCGAGCCACGATGCCCAGATGTTTGAATTTCACTCCCATCTCTTGCATGGGACATAGAAATTCACCCAAGGACACACATGTGATTTTTCAAACAACTTTGGTGCACTGGAGCCTATGCTTGCAGTTCAAATTTGAATTAGGAACATTAAATGCCCAGAAAATCAATTAATGTATACAAAAGGCAATACGAGCCTGGAATAATTCCAAAATTTAGCACAGTACTTATATTTGGTCTAATCTGGCTGTGTAAAAGAATTAAGGCGGGAGATGGCAGTGTACGTATGTCGTTTCTTACACGAAGGTGACACGTTCCCTCTTGAAACCACGAGCCTTCTTGACGGAAGCTCCAGTTTGCAAGAAGCCTACACCAAAGCTTGTCCCAATTCGGCCAAAAAAATTACCGCAGCATGTTGGTGCCATGTCATGAGACCATGCCAAGTTTCATGATTTTCAGGTGTTTTTTGGAATTACATGAATTAGAAAACCAAGTTTCTCAATCTTTCCGGCCGAGCCACGACGCCCATATGTTTGAATTTCAGTCCCATCTCTTGCATGGGACCTAGAAATTCACCCAAGGACACACATGTGATTTTTGAAACAACTTTGGTGCACTGGAGCCTATGCTTGCAGTTCAAATTTTAATTATGCACATTAAATGCCCAGAAAATCAATTAATGTATAAAAAAGGTGAAACAAGCCCGGAATAATTCCAAAATTTAGCATGATACTTCTATTTGGTCTAATCTGGCCATGTAAAAAATTAAGATGGGAGAAGGAAGTGTACATATGTCATTTCGCACACGGAGGTGACACGTTCCCTCTCAGAACCACGAGCCTTCTTCAGGGAAGCTCCAGTTTCCAAGAAGCCTACACCAAAGCTTGTCCCAATTCGGCCAAAAATATTACCGCAGCATGTTGGTGTCATGTCATGACACCATGCCAAGTTTCATGATTTTCAGGCATGTTTTGGAATTACAGGAATTAAAAGAACCAAGTTTCTCAATCTTTTCTGCCGAGCCACGACGCCAAGATGTTTGAATTTCACTCCCATCTCTTGCATGGGACCTAGAAATTCACCCAAGGACACACATGTGATTTTTCAAACAACTTTGGTGCACTGGAGCCTGTGCTTGTAGTTCAAATTTGAATTATGCACATTAAATGCCCAGAAACTCAATTAATGTATGAAAAGGCCAAGCGAACATGGAATAATTCTGAAATTTAGCACAATACTTCTATTTGGTCTAATCTGCCTATGTAAAAAATTAAGGTGGAAGAAGGCAGTGTACGTATGTCGTTTCGCACACGGAGTTGACACGTTCTCTCTCGGAACCACGAGCCTTCTTGAGGGAAGCTCTGATTTGCAAGAAGCTTACACCAAAGCTTGTCCCAATTCGGCCAAAAAATTTACTATAGCATGTTGGTGCCATGTCATGAGACCATGCCAAGTTTCATGATTTTCAGCCGTGTTTTGGATTTACAGGAATTAAAAAACCAAGTTTCTCAATCATTCCGGACGAGCCACGACACCTAGATGTTTGAATTTGATTCCCATTTCTTGCATGGGACCTATAAATTCACCCAAAGACACACATGTGATTTTTTAGCAAACTTTGGTGCATTGGAGCAAGTGCTTGTAGTTCAAATTTAATTATGCACATTAAATGCCCAGAAACTCAAGTAATACATACAAATGCCAAACAAACCCGGAATAATTCCAAATGTAAACACGACACTCATGTACTAGTTGCATGTTCACTGTACGTAAATGTTCTAGCAATTCAAACACCATCCTTTCCCTTCATAACACCATTTTGTCTTTCAAAACATAATGAAAAAATCAGGTATACCACAAACAGTTTACTAGAAAGAATCGTGTGGGATGCAATATAAAATATCTTGGTGCACCATCTTGTCTTGCTTACGCAGGAAGCTTCGTCGTCTACAGTCCACCGCCCCCGCTTGAACCACACTTGCGTGCCAGTTTCTCGTGGCACCGAGCGAATTTTTTTTGCCACCACGAAAATATCTATCTCCCCGCCCCTCCCTCCTACCAAAAGCCACATTTCCACTATTCCTCCTTGCTTTCCAAGTTCAAACCTTCACTATTGCTTACGGGCAGCTCAGCCTCCTCGCTAACGACCCTTCTTCTTGCAGTGCCGCCTCCTCGCCAACGACCCTTCTTCTTGCTGCGCGGCCTCGTCGATATGGTCAGGTAATCCACACCCCACCCACACCATTGCTACCTCTTGAGCACTGCGTTGGTTTTCCCTTGAAGAGGAAAGGGTGGTGCAGTAAAGCAGCGTAAGTATTTCCCTCAGTTTTTGAGAACCAAGGTATCAATCCAGTAGGAGACCACGCGCGAGTCACCTCATACCTACACACACAAATAAGAACCTCGCAACCAACGCGATAAAGGGGTTGTCAATCCCTTCACGGCCACTTGCAAGAGTGAGATCTGATAGAGATGATAATAATAAGATAAACATTTTTCGTATTTTTATGATATAGATTGAAAGTAAAAGATAGTAAAATAAAGTAGATCGGAAACTTGTATGATGGAAAATAGACCCGGGGGCCATAGGTTTCACTAGTGGCTTCTCTCAAGATAGCATAAGTATTACGGTGGGTGAACAAATTACTGTCGAGCAATTCATAGAAAAGCGAATAATTATGAGAATATCTAGGCATGATCATGTATATAGGCATCACGTCCGTGACAACTAGACCGACTCCTGTCTGCATCTACTAATATTACTCCACACATCGACCGCTATCCAGCATGCATCTAGAGTATTAAGTTCATAAGAACAGAGTAACGCCTTAAGCAAGATGACATGATGTAGAGGGATAAAATCATGCAATATGATGTAAACCCCATATTTTATCCTCGATGGCAACAATACAATACGTGTCGTTTCCCTTTCTGTCACTGGGATCGAGCACCGGAAGATTGAACCAAAGCTAAGCATTTCTCCCATTGCAAGAAAGATCAATCTAGTAGGCCAAACCAAACTGATAATTCGAAGAGTCTTGCAAATATAAACCAATCATACATAAAAGAATTCAGAGAAGATTCAAACATTGTTCATAGATAATCTGGATGATAAACCCACAATTCATCGGATCTGGACAAACACACCGCAAAAGAAGATTACATCCAATAGATCTCTAAGAGAATCGAGGAGAACTTTGTATTGAGATCCAAAGAGAGAAAAGAAGCCATCTAGCTACTAGCTATGGACCCGAAGGTCTGAGGTAAACTACTCACACATCATCGGAGGGGCCATGGAGTTGATGTAGAACCCTCCGTGATTAATGCCCCCTCCGGCGGAGCTCCGGAAAAGGCCCCAAGATGGGATCTCTTGGGTACAGAAGGTTGCGGTGGTGGAAATAGGTTTTCGTGGTGCTCCTGGATGTTTGCGGGGTATATGAATATATATAGGAGGAAGAAGTAGGTCGGTGGAGCAACGAGGGGCCCACGAGGGTGGAGGGCGCGCCCAGGGGGTAGGCACGCCCCCTGCCTCGTGGCCTCCTCGTTGATTTCTTGACGTCCACTCCAAGTCCTCTGGATCATGTTTGTTCCAAAAATCACGCTCCCGAAGGTTTCATTCCATTTGGACTCCGTTTGATATTCCTTTTCTACGAAACACTAAAATAGGCAAAAAAAACAACAATTTGGGCTGGGCCTCCGGTTAATAGGTCAGTCCCAAAAAATAATATAGAAGTGTAAAATAAAGCCCGTTATCATCCAAAACAGATAATATAATAGCATGGAACAATAAAAAATTATAGATACGTTGGAGACGTATCAAGCATCCCCAAGCTTAATTCCTGCTCGTCCTCGAGTAGGTAAATGATAAAAACAGAATTTTTGATGTGGAATGCTTCCTAACATATTTCTCAATGTAATTTTATTTATTGTGGCATGGATGTTCAGATCCGAAAGATTCAAGATAAAAGTTTAATATTGACATAAAATAATAATACTTTAAGCATACTAACTAAGCAATCATGTCTTCTCAAAATAACATGGCCAAAGAAAGTTCATCCCTACAAAATCATATAGTTTGGTCATGCTCCATTTTCGTCACACAAGAATAATCTCATCATGCACAACCCCGATGACAAGCCAAGCAATTGTTTCATACTTTACTAATCTCAAACTTTTTTCAACTTTCACGCAATACATGAGCGTGAGCCATGGATATAGCACTATGGGTGGAATATAATATAATGAAGGGGGTTATGTGGAGAAGGCAAAAAGGAGAAAGTCTCACATCGACGCGGCTA
The DNA here is from genome assembly GCF_018294505.1 of Triticum aestivum. Classification (NCBI taxonomy): domain Eukaryota; kingdom Viridiplantae; phylum Streptophyta; class Magnoliopsida; order Poales; family Poaceae; genus Triticum; species Triticum aestivum. The sequence continues at coordinate 218,947,330 of NC_057803.1, forward strand.
ATCAATGGGCTAGGGAGATTCCCATCAATTGATGTCAATGCAAGGAGTAGGGATTGCCATGCAACGGATGCCCATGCAACGGATCCACTAGAGCTATAAATGTATGAAAGATCAACAAAATAAACTAAGAGGGTGTGTGTCGGGGAGGCTGATTCCACCAACACCTATGGGGACAGGGCCCCTTTCGGTTCGGTGGGGGGGCGGAGGTCGCACAAAGAGCGGATCGAGGCAGTACACGCAAGCGGTTTTTACCCAGCTTCGGGCCGCACGGATGCGTAAAACCCTACTGCTGCTTGTTTGTGTGTATTGAATTCTTGCTCAGGAGCGATGGACGCTGCCAGACTGAGCGTGAGAGTGTTCCTGGTGTTTCGAATGAGCCAAACTGGCCGAACCAGCTGAACCCCTTCTCCGTTGCGCCTGGGCCTCCTTTTATACTTTCAAGGGGTCACCGACAGGGGGCAACGTAGACAAGAAGGGTAAAAATGGAAAAGGATGCGGTAGGTGCAGCTACCGCTACTGTGGATACAGTGCACCCTACCTAACTCTGACGGCAGGGGACAAGGGCATTAAATGCCTGTCTGAGTTGCCTAAACAGTGCAAAAAGTGACCGTTAGGAGCGCCACCGTTTGCCATGATGGCCTTCTCTTCATCTCCGCTTGCCACCTCGCACCCCTAGCTGCACAGCCTCCTGCCACGTGTGCTTGGGAGAGTCCTAGAGCGACACTCTAGCAGGTGTGCTGGAGCGCGGGCACGAAGTGGGGGTTTCCCGCGGCAAGCTCCTTGCCGCGGTCGTCGTCTTGTCGTGTTTGGGAGCTTGTCGCTCACCGGGCCTTGTCGGGACGCAGGGCGCGTCGCGGCAAGCTTTCTTGGTATGCCTTGAGTGGCCTTCCCGGCAAGCTCTTCTTGCCGGGGTCTTGTCTCTTCCCGGCAAGCTCCTCTTGCCGGGGCCTGGGTTGGCCTTCCCGGCAAGCTCCTCTTGCCGGGGCCTTGGTTTGAGTACTTTGTTCTTGAATGGTCTTCAAGGGAACCACGGAGGGTCTTGGCGGTGACCCGGCAAGCCTTGCCGCGGGACGCTGCAACTGCCCGTGCACGAGTTCGGGATACTAGGGTACCCCTACTCTAGTACACCGACAGGAGCCCCCGGGCCTGGGCCATACACGGTGCCGAGCGCTGTTGGGCCAGGTCCAAAATAGTGCACGGGCACGCGCGGCCTAGGTCACGCCGCATATCTCTCCGCTCCCACCGCGCACGCCCAGAACGGCACGCGTCAAACGCGGCGTCGTGGGTGACGTGGGCGGCGTGCGCGGGGCTAAGCCCCTCGAGCATGCGTCAGGCCACGATGATGGGGACGGTTCACGCCCTCCTCCCTGAACGGGGGTAGGCGTGAGGGCGTGGTGCATTTACTGGACGGGGCCGGTGCGTGGTTTTCGGGACGTCCACTCCCCGTGATCGCGGGGCGGAGCGAGGCCGCCTCACCCATCACCTTGGTTCTGCATCTCCGCCACGCGGCTCCCATGCGCTTGGGGTCGCGGACGGTGGAAGTGGGAAACTGGGCCGTCGCTAGCAGAGGCAGCGGGTTGGCCTCGACTCCCTGCTCTTCCCGTGCCTTGATTCGCTGAGCGGGGCGGCCGAGCCCCCACCTCGCTCCTTTATAAAGAGCGGGAGGGGAGCACAGGAAACGGCACTCTCTCATCTCCTCGTTTCTTCAGCTTCAGCTCCCCTTTCTCTCATTCGCCATGGAGAAAGGGAACCCGGGCCCTTCATCAATGGCGGCGAGGGTCGCCGCCAGACAGCGCATCTCTCCATCTTCCGCACCCGTAGTGGCAGAGCCAGCCATAAGGGGAAGAGGGAGGGGGCGAGGTCGCGGACGAGGTCGAGGACGAGATCGAGGCGCTCGGGAAAGAGGCGGACGGGGCGGCGCGCCAGCTTCGCCTCCGTCGGCGGCTCCTTCCCCCATGGCGGTCCACATAGGGGACGACCCTTGCGAGTTCTTCGTCAAGCTGCACCGGGCGCCTCGTCGTCGCCTCCGGCTTCCAGCTCCGTTTGCGCGCGCGATGGAGTTGGACCCGCCCGAGACACTGAGACTGCACATGAGGGGCTGTGGGATCAGCGGCACGCGAGTCCGCGTTATATTCCCAGCCCCTAATGTGATGTATCTTGATCGAGGGTGGAAGACGTTCGCCCGCATCCACAGCCTGATGGAGGGGTTTACCTTCCATTTTAAGTTGATGGAGGGCGATCTCCTCTCCGTCAAGGTCTTCGGGTGCTTCGGCACTCGGGCGAAGTGCTGCGTGGACAGCTCCTCCGACAGCGAAGGCTCCTCCTCGAGCGAGAGTGACGAGGAGGAGAGCGACAGTGACGACGAGGGTAGCGGGCGGCGGGGTGGCGGGTCCGACTAGGCGTCGGGCGCCGCTTCGCGCGGCACCGGCGACCCCATCATCCGTGTCGCCGGCTGCTTGAACTCCCCGGGGTCGTCTCCTTGGGCGGCTGGCGTAGGGAGGCTGCGGAAGGGGAAGAGGGCTGGCGACAAGGCCGTCAGGTCGAAGTACGAGGGCGTGGTGCCCTCGACAGTGTGCTGACGTCCTGCCGCCCCGTCTTCGAGCCCCACTTCCAGCGCCGCCATCGCCGTCCAGCCTTCAGACGGCTCCCGGGATGTTCTCTTGGTGTCTTCTGGCACCCGTAGCTCGCCTAGGCGCTCCTTTTGCCCTTTTCGCCTCCTTGACCTGCCTCCTGAAGAGAGGGACAGGAAAGGGATTACGGGCATCTTATCTTTTTAATTTGTAAGCCTTCGGGCCTTAGCTGTATCTAAAACTTGTAATCCTCTCTTTCATGTTTTTCATCCTCTATGGACTGTACCTGAGTGGGATGTTTTTTAATGAAAAGGGGATGCTTGCCGGGTTATTTGTCTCGCGGGTTGAACCCACGCCAAGGAGCAAATCCTTGGTATCCCTCGGACAGACATTTCATCTCCCGGCAACAGGCCCTGCCGCCCTCCCACGTCGCTCGACCTTTCTCACGCCTTTGACGGAGGCGGGAACGAGGTGGGTGCGGTCTCCTCGTTTCATCCCTTTGCTGCCGCGACTACGACCAAACTTGGCCCCGGGAACGAGCCCCAGGGCCTAGAGTTGAGGGAGCACGACAGTTTCCGGGAAGAAACGCGGTTTCGCATTCCCCAGTCCATAAGAGGATGCATGATGAGGGATGAAAGACTTATCTGATATTGCAGCCCCCGGCAACTCTGGTTTGCCATGGACGATTCTTGGCACTCGCAGCCCCTAGCGATTCTGGCTTGTCGGGGCCCAAGTGTCGTCCGTTTTCTTCTTCTCTTGTCATTGCCAGTCATGTCATAAGAACACTTTATTAGAGGCGCGACAAGTTGTTTTTGTAATATAACTCTATCTTAGGCAAGGAATTGCTGTGTTACTTCCTTTACTCGACTCTTGGCTTTGTATGGTTCTGCCCTACGCTTTCTAGGGAAACTTGCCGGCGCAGGTACCCTTGCCGCGAGCGCCGAGTGCGGAACTTCAGCAGCCTGCTGGCGGGGTCGCTACCGACAAGCAACCTTGTCGCAACTAGTTGCAGCTCACTTAAATTGTTGAGCGGACTCGAAACAAAGTAAGGGCGCTAGCGGCTCACTTAAGTTGCTGAGCGGACTCGAAGCAAAGTAAGGGCGCTAGCAGCTCACTTAAGTTGTTGAGCCGACTCGAAACAAAGTAAAGGCGCAACTAGCTACGAGTTGGTTCCTCCGCGCACAGGTTTTCCATACAAAGCACGGTCGTTCAAGGAAAATAACTCAAAAACTTAAAAAACTGATTGCTCAAGTTTTAGCAACTTAGCTTTTCTGTCGTCTGCTTCCCGGCAAGGAGAAACTTTCTTGAATGGCCTGGTCCACACCATTATCTTCTCCTTCCCCCTCGGTAAACCTTGTGGGCGAGGGAACCTTCCTTCTTTCGAGAAAGAAACAGAGAAATAAAGTAATGATATGGAGCCTTGGGCTCGTTATTGCTTACCGGGGTCTAGTGCTGCACAAAATGTTAGATAACATATGCAAAAAAGGGATTATAGCATAAAAACTGACAAGATGTGCGGGGCACATGAACTTTACTGGTGCGCGGGGTCTGCGCCCGGCTTTGTACAAAGGATTACATGCAACAGCGGCAAGACTTGTACAAAAGGTGGTTGCCGGAAAAGCTTCCGGCAACCGCGCCTTACGGGTAAAACTTACGAAGATGTTCTATGTTCCAGGAGTTGCTCACCGGAATGCCATCTTCGGTCTCAAGGCGGACAGCGCCGGGCCTAGTGACTCGTTTCACCCGATAAGGGCCTTCCCACTTCGGCGTCAACTTGTTGGAATTCTTGGCGGACAGAACTCGCCGAAGAACAAGGTCGCCTTCCTCGAAGCTTCTGGCCTTAACTTTGCGGCTATGGTAGCGACACAAAGCTTGCTGGTAGCGAGCGACTCGCACAGCAGCCTGAAGACGGTCTTCCTCAAGGAGCAGCGCGTTATCTTGTCGCAGCTGCTCTTGCTCGAGCTCATCATAAGCGAGCACTCGAGGTGACCCGTAAACGAGTTCCGTGGGGAGAACTGCCTCCGCTCCGTAGACTAGAGCGAAGGGTGTCTGGCTAGTGGCTCGATTTGGCGTCGTCCTGATCGACCAAAGAACCACCGGCAGCTCCTCGATCCAGTTTCTTCCGCACTTGTGCAGCCTGTCGAAAGTTCTGGTCTTGAGGCCTCGCAGCACTTCAGCATTTGCCCTCTCCGCTTGACCGTTGCTTCTCGGGTGAGCAACAGAAGCGAAGCAGATCTTGGCGCCAAGATCTTGGACATACTGCATGAAGGTGCGGCTCGTAAACTACGTGCCGTTGTTGGTGATGATCCTGTTAGGAACCCCGAAACGGCAAACGATCGACCTGAAGAACTTGACTGCTGACTGTGCTATCACCTTCCTCACTGGTTCCACTTCCGGCCACTTTGTGAACTTGTCGATTGCAACGTACAAGAACTCAAAGCCCCCGACAGCTCGGGGGAAGGGGCCGAGGATGTCGAGCCCCCAGACCAAAAATGGCCAGGATAAAGGGATCATCTGGAGAGCTTGAGCTGGCTGGTGTATCTGCTTGGAATGGAACTGGCACGCTTCACACTTGGTTACTTGTGCAGTTGCATCCTGGAGGGCCGTCGGCCAGAAGAAGCCTTGTCGGAATGCTTTGCCGACAAGTGCTCTTGCGCCAATGTGGTGACCACATATGCCTCCATGTATCTCTGCCAACAGCTGTTGTCCATCTTCCCGGCGAATGCACTTCAATTTCACACCGTTGAGTCTTATTCTGTACAGTGTGTTGTCGACAAACTTGTACATACTTGACTGCCGGGCTACTCTTTCCGCTTCTTCTTGCTCTTCGGGAAGCTCTCCTGTCTGAAGGAAACGGACAATCTGTTGCGCCCATGCTGGAGCTTATGGCTCGACAACAAGGACTAAAGGCGTATCTGTTGCTGCGGGAACATCCGCTTCTATGGCAAGAACCTGTGGTTCGGCCGGAGCGTGATATTCCCCGGCAAGCTTGCCGGAGCAAAACTTGTCGGGAGCGTTTGCTTCAACGAAACAAACCAAGAGGTTCGCCGGAGCAGACTGCTCCTCAGCACTCTTGGCGTCGATCTTGGGGACCTTCTTGGCGGCGGCTTCGGGAAGCTCTGCCGGAAAGTAGTCACCAGAAACCAACTTCCTCTTCTTATTTTGTCCAATTGATGGTGTCACGGATGGTTGAGTCAGCTTGAGCACAAAGATCCCTGGTTCCACAGGTAACTTTAGTGCAGCGCACTTTGACAGGCCATCAGCAATGTCGTTCTGAGCTCGTGGAACATGTTCCATTTGCAGGCCGTCAAAGTGTTCTTCTAGCTTTCTCACTTCATCAACATAAGCTTCCATCAATGGACTCTGGTAGTTCTTGTTCACTTGGCGGACGACAAGCTGCGAGTCACCCCTTACAATGAGTCTCTTGATCCCAAGGTCGGCTGCGATTCTGAGGCCGGCAAGCAAACCCTCATACTCTGCAGTATTGTTCGTTGCTTGCTCCTTGGGAAAGTGCATCTGGACTACGTACTTGAGGTGCTCTCCGGTGGGTGCGATAAGCAGCACGCCAGCACCGGCGCCTTGCAGCGAGAAGGCACCATCAAAGTACATCAGCCACTCTTTGCTTGTCTCCTTGACGGGGATGCTCGTCTCTGGAATTTCTTCATCTGGAGTTGGCGTCCACTCTGCCATGAACTCTGCCAATGCTCTGCTTTGGATCGTTGCAGTGCTCTCAAACTTGAGGCCAAAGCTTGACAGTTCCAATGCCCACTCGACAATCCTGCCTGTTGCTTCTGGATTCTGCAGTATCCTCTTCAGCGGAAAGCGAGTGACAACTGTGATCTTGTGTGCCTGGAAGTAATGGCGCAGCTTTCTCGAGGCCATGAGGAGGCCGAAAAGCAATTTTTGCACACCAGAGTACCTCGACCTAGCCCCCTGGAGAAGGGAGCTGACAAAGTAAACTGGGCGCTGCACCATCTTCTTCTGCACCTCCTTGCACGTCTACACAGATTCAACTTTGTCGGGACCAGAGCTTGTCGGAGAAGCCCCCTGCTTGTCGCTGGATTCACTTGTCGCAGTCGCTGGCTCATCATCCGCCTCCCTTTTCGCTACTAACGCAGCACTAACCACTTGATTGGTTGCTGCCAGATATAGCAGCAACTTCTCTTGTGGCTTAGGTGCGACAAGTATTGGAGTGGAGGACAGGTACCTCTTCAAGTCCTGCAGCGCGGCCTCTGCTTCCGGAGTCCATTTCATTGGACCTGCCTTTTTCAATATTTTGAAAAACGGCAGGGCGCGCTCAGCAGACTTAGAGATAAACCTGCTGAGAGCAGCCACGTAACCGGCAAGCCTTCGCACATCCTTGACGCGCTTCAGTGCTTCAATCTGCTCGATGGCCTTGATCTTGTCGGGGTTGGCTTCAATTCCCCGCTGAGACACAAAGAACCCAAGAAGCTTGTCGGAAGGGACTCCAAACACGCACTTCTCGGGGTTGAGCTTGAGGTTGATCTTGCGCAGATTTGCAAAAGTTTCTTCTAAATCTTGGATCAGGGTAGCCTTGCCTTGCTCTTGACCACTATATCATCCATGTAGGCTTCCACATTTCTGTGTATCTGTGTCTCAAAAGCGACATGGACTACCCTTGCAAATGTTGAACCAGCATTCTTCAACCCAAAGGGCATCCGTACAAAACAGTATGTGCCGCAAGGGGTGATAAATGCGGTTTTCTCTTCATCCTCTTCTGCCATGAAGATCTGATGGTATCCTGAATATGCATCAAGAAATGAAAGCAAATCACATCCAGCTGTGGAGTCAACAATCTGGTCAATGCACGGCAAGGGAAATGGATCTTTGGGACAAGCTTTATTGACATCAGTGAAGTCTATACAAAGCCTCCATTTCCCGTTCGCCTTGCGCACGACTACAGGATTGGCCAACCACGTGGGATGGAGCACTCCTCTGACAAGGCCTGCTGCTTCCAACTTCTTGATTTCTTGTGCAATGAACTCTTGGCGCTGGTCGCGACGAGCTCGTGGGTCCGACGACGCGGTGGAGCCGCTGTCGGGGTGGACCCGGCGAGTCGGCGATTTCGGCCTTCGTAGTGGAGAGTGCATGGAAGTCGCACCTCCCCCAGTCTTGTTGCCATCGGCTCGCGTCCGGCTATCCTGCCGCGGCAGCGAGGTGCTTGGTTGCCGCGCAGTGTCGCCGTTGGCGAAGCCGATGAGGCTCTGGATAGTGGCCCTCCATTCGTCGGTCTTGTCCGCCGTCGGAGGGTAATCCAGGAGTAGCTGGGCCCGCGCCAAGGCTTCCGCCGGCGTAGTGGGCGGCAGAGGTGAACGGTGCGAGGAGCGGGACATGCTCGGACTCCTAACCAAGTTAGAAGGAGCAGTGTCCCGTCCAGGCGACCGCACCTCGCTGGGGCCAGCATGCTGGCGTGCATGCTGGTCTTGAACGCCATGCGAACCACCAGCTTGATCTTGGGCCAGCGGACGTATGGTGCTGCGGATGCTATGACGCTGCTGGTCCCGCCCTTCCTGAGATGGGCGCGGTGGGCGTATGGACGCCGAGGTCTGCGCGGCCTTGTCCTTGGACTTGGCAGCGCTGTGGGCACCCTCATCGATGTCCATTCTTCCGCCAGCGTCCACTCCACCGTCCGCCTGCTCCGTAGGTGGTGGAAGCGACGCAGACGGGGCTGTTGCCCCTGAAGCCTTCTTCTTCGGTGGCATGTCGGTGAAGACGATGAAGATTTAGCTCGCGTGCACGCCGGATCGGGTTCGCACGATCTCGACGCCTCCTACCTGGCGCGCCAGAGATGTTGGGGAGGCTGATTCCACCAACACCTATGGGGACAGGGCCCCTTTCGGTTCGGTGGGGGGCAGAGGTCGCACAAAGAGCGGATTGAGGCAGTACATGCGAGCGGTTTTTACCCAGCTTCGGGCCGCACGGATGCGTAAAACCCTACTGCTGCTTGTTTGTGTGTATTGAATTCTTGCTCAGGAGCGATGGACGCTGCCAGACTGAGCGTGAGAGTGTTCCTGGTGTTTCGAATGAGCCGAACTGGCCGAACCAGCTAAACCCCTTCTCCGTTGCGCCTGGGCCTCCTTTTATACTTTCAAGGGGTCACCGACAGGGGGCAACGTAGACAAGAAGGGTAAAAATGGAAAAGGATGCGGTAGGTGCAGCTACCGCTACTGTGGATACAGTGCACCCTACCTAACTCTGACGGCAGGGGACAAGGGCATTAAATGCCTGTCTGAGTTGCCTAAACAGTGCAAAAAGTGACCGTTAGGAGCGCCACCGTTTGCCACGATGGCCTTCTCTTCATCTCCGCTTGCCACCTCGCACCCCTAGCTGCACAGCCTCCTGCCACGTGTGCTTGGGAGAGTCCTAGAGCGACACGCTAGCAGGTGTGCTGGAGCGCGGGCACGAAGTGGGGGTTTCCCGCGGCAAGCTCCTTGCCGCGGTCGTCGTCTTGTCGTGTTTGGGAGCTTGTCGCTCACCGGGCCTTGCCGGGACGCAGGGCGCGTCGCGGCAAGCTTTCTTGGTATGCCTTGAGTGGCCTTCCCGGCAAGCTCCTCTTGCCGGGGTCTTGTCTCTTCCCGGCAAGCTCCTCTTGCCGGGGCCTGGGTTGGCCTTCCCGGCAAGCTCCTCTTGCCGGGGCCTTGGTTTGAGTACTTTGTTCTTGAATGGTCTTCAAGGGAACCACGGAGGGTCTTGGCGGTCACCCGGCAAGCCTTGCCGCGGGACGCTGCAACTGCCCATGCACGAGTTCGGGATACTAGGGTACCCCTACTCTAGTACACCGATAGTGTGCATCCAACTTGCTTTCTCATGAAGACGTAGGGCACTTGAGGAGGCCCATTGTTGGAATATACAAGTCATGTTCTATAATGAAAAATTCCCACTAGTATATGAAAATGACAAAACAAGAGACTCTCTATCATAAAGATCATGGTGCTACTTTGAAGCACAAGTGTGGAAAAAAGGATAGTAGCATTGCCCCCCTTTTTTTGGGCCTTCTTTTTTTATTATTTGGCCTTTCCTTTTTATGGGACAATGCTCTATTACGGATGATCATCACACTTCTATTTATTTACAACTCAATGATTACAACTCGATACTAGAACAAGATATGACTCTATATGGATGCCTCCGGCGGTGTACCGGGATTGCGATGAATCAAGACTGACATGTATGAAAAAAATTATGAATGGTGGCTTTGCCACAAATACGATGTCAACTACATGATCATGCAAGGCAATATGACAATGATGATGCATGTCATAATAAAAGGAAAACGGTAGAAAGTTGCATGGCAATATATCTCGGAATGGCTATGGAAATGCCATAATAGGTATGTATGGTGGCTGTTTTGAGGAAGATATAAGGAGGTTTATGTGTGATAAAGTGTATTGTATCACGGGGTTTGGATGCACCGGCGAAGTTTGCACCAACTCTCAAGGTGAGAAAGGGCAATGCACGGTACCGAAGAGGCTAGCAATGATGGAAGGGTGAGAGTGTGTATAATCCATGGACTCAACATTAGTCATAAAGAACTCACATACTTATTGCAAAAATCTACAAGTCATCAAAAACCAAGTATTACGCACATGCTCCTAGGGGGATAGATTGGTAGGAAAAGACCATCGCTCGTCCCCGACTGCCACTCATAAGGAAGACAATCAAATAACACCTCATGTTTCAAATTTGTTACACAATGTTTAGCATACGTGCATGCTACGGGACTTGCAAACTTCAACACAAGTATTCCTCAAATTCACAACTACTCAACCAGCACAACTTTGATATCACTATCTCCATATCTCAAAACAATCATCAAGTATCAAACTTATCTTAGTATTCAATGAACTTATATGAAAGTTTTTATTATGCCTAAAAGCAAATTGCCATGTCGTTCTAAAGGACTCTCAAAATAATATAAGTGAAGCATGAGAGATCAATTATTTCTATAAAATAAAACCACCACCGTGCTCTAAAAGATATAAGTGAAGTACTAGAGCAAAAACTATATAGCTCAAAAGATATAAGTGAAGCACATAGAGTATTCTAATAAATTCCAATTCATGTGTGTCTCTCTCAAAAGGTGTGTACAGCAAGGATGATTGTGGTAAACTAAAAAGCAAAGACTCAAATCATACAAGACGCTCCAAGCAAAACACATATCATGTGGCGAATAAAAATATAGCTCCAAGTAACGTTACCGATGAACGAAGAGAAAAGAGGGGATGCCTTCCGGGGCATCCCCAAGCTTCGGCTTTTTGGTGTCCTTGTATTTTACCTTGGGGTGCCCTGGTTATCCCCAAGCTTAGTCTCTTTCCACTCCTTGTTCCACAATCCATCAAATCTTTACCCAAAACTTGAAAACTTCACAACACAAAACTTAACAAGAGAATCTCGTGAGCTTCGTTAGCGAAAGAAAACAAAACACCACTTCAAGGTACTGTAATGAACTCATTATTTATTTATATTGGTGTTAAACCTACTGTATTCCAACTTCTCTATGGTTTATAAACTCTTTTACTAGCCATAGATTCATTAAAATAAGCAAACAACACACGAAAAACAGAATCTGTCAAAAACAGAACAGTCTGTTGTAATCTGTAGGTTTTGAATACTTCTGAAACCCCAAAAATTCTAAAACAAATTTCTGGACGTGAGGAATTTATCTATTAATCATCTGCAAAAATAATTAACTAAATAGCACTCTCCAGTAAAAATGGCAGCAATTCTGGCGAGCGCTAAAGTTTCTGTTTTTTACAGCAAGATTAAAAAGACTTTCCCCAAGTCTTCCCAACGGTTCTACTTGGCGCAAACACTAATTAAACACAAAAAATACAACCAAAACAGAGGCTAGATAAATTATTTATTACTAAACAGGAGCAAAAAGCAAGGAATAAAAATAAAATTGGGTTGCCTCCCAACAAGCGCTATCGTTTAACGCCCTTAGCTAGGCATAAAAGCAAGGATAGATCTAGGTATTGCCATCTTTGGTAGGCAATTCTTCAATAAGACACCTATAACTTTTAGGAGTTTCTTTCTTTTTATTAATTATCAAACTCCTAGGAACGAAATCAATAAAATCATTTGTAGCAAAAGGTTCCTTAAGGATGGTGAGAAAATTGGGGTGAACACTTATGGATTTGAGGTCCGCATTTTCCTTACTAGAAGTTTCACCCTTATTTTTAGGAACATACATCAATTTGGCAATATTAGCATTAGGAGGAGTGTTTTCATGGAAGAAAAGGCGGACCCAAGGTTGGTAATAATATCCTCAATTTTATCAATTCTAGTGGAATCTTGATCTATCTTTTCATTAACCATAGGTCCCTTTTCTTTAAAAAATTTAAGAGCAACTCCTACCTTAGATCCGTATCGGGTAATTTGGTTATGGATCTTTCTAATTTTCAATTAACTCTACGGTGGCAACTTTATTTTCAATAATTTCAAGCCGTTGCATCACATGTTCCAAAGTTAAAATAGTTCCATTAACCAAAAGAGGTGGTGGGCCAAACAAATCTACCATAGCATTATAAGAATCAAAAGTATGGCTACCCAAGAAATTTCCTCCGGTAATGGTATCAAGAATAAACATATTCCAAGGAGTGATGCCTACATAAAAATTGCGAAGAAGAACGAAAGTAGATTGCTTCCTAGTAGATCTATTTTGTGCATTGCAAATTCTGTACCAGTCATCTTTTAGATGTTCTCCCTCCCTTTGTTTAAAATTAAGAACTTCATTCTTGGGAGACAAAGGAGTGGATAAAGGACTAGCCATAACGACGAAGCAAGCAGAAATGAGGCGAACGGAAAGAGAGGGCGAAAGGAAAAGAGGGCGAAAGGAAAAGAGGGCGAATAAAACAGCAAGGGTGAAGTGGGGGAGAGGAAAACGAGAGGCAAATGGAAAATAATGTAATGCGAAGGATAAGAGTTGTGATGGGTACTTGGTATTTCTTGACTTGGCGTAGATCTCCCCGGCAACGGCGCCAGAAATCCTTCTTGCTACCTCTTGAGCACTGCGTTGGTTTTCCCTTGAAGAGGAAAGGGTGGTGCAGTAAAGCATCGTAAGTATTTCCCTCAGTTTTTGAGAACCAAGGTATCAATCCAGTAGGAGACCACACCCGAGTCACCTTGTACCTACACACACAAATAAGAACCTCGCAACCAACGCGATAAAGGGGCTGTCAATCCCTTCACGACCACTTGCAAGAGTGAGATCTGATAGAGATGATAATAATAAGATAAATATTTTTGGTATTTTTATGATATAGATTGAAAGTAAAAGATAGAAAAATAAAGTAGATTGGAAACTTGTATGATGGAAAATAGACGCGGGGGCCATAGGTTTCACTAGTGGCTTCTCTCAAGATAACATAAGTATTACGGTGGGTGAACAAATTACTGTCGAGAAATTGATAGAAAAGCGAATAATTATGAGAATATCTAGGCATGATCATGTATATGGGCATCATGTCTGTGACAAGTAGACCGACTCCTGCCTGCATCTACTACTATTACTCCACACAACGACCGCTATCCAGCATGCATCTAGAGTATTAAGTTCATAAGAATAGAGTAACACCTTAAGCAAGATGACATGATGTAGATGGATGAACTCATGCAATATGATGCAAACCCCATGTTTTTATCCTCGATGGCAACAATACAATACGTGTCATTTCCCTTTCTATCACTGGGATCGAGCACCACAAGATTGAACCCAAAACTAAGCACTTGTCCCATTGCAAGAAAGATCAATCTAGTAGGCCAAACCAAACTGATAATTCGAACAGATTTGCAAAGATAAACCAATCATACATAAAATAATTCAGAGAAGATTCACATATTGTTCATAGATAATCTGGATCATAAACTAACAATTCATCGGATCTCGACAAACACACCGCAAAAAAAGATTACATCGAATAGATCTCCAAGAGAATCAAGGAGAACTTTGTATTGAGATCCAAAGAGAGAGAAGAAGCCATCTAGCTACTAGCTATGGACCCGAAGGTCTAAGGTAAACTACTCACACATCATCGGAGGGGCCATGGAGTTGATGTAGAGGCCCTCCATGATCAATGCCCCCTCCGACGGAGCCGGAAAAGGCCCCAAGATGGGATCTCTTGGGTACAGAAGTTTGCGGCGGTGGAAATAGGGTTTCGTGGTGCTCCTGGATGTTTGCGGGGTATATGAATATATATAGGAGGAAGAAGTAGGTCGGTGGAGCAACGAGGGGCCCACAAGGGTGGAGGGCACGCCCAGGGGGTAGGTGTGCCCCCTGCCTCGTGGCCTCCTTGTTGATTGATTGACGTCCACTCCAAGTCCTCTAGATCACGTTTGTTCCAAAAATCATGCTCCCGAAGGTTTCATTCCGTTTGGACTCCGTTTGATATTACTTTTTTGCGAAACACTGAAATAGGCAAAAAAAACAGCAATTTGGGTTGGGCCTCCGGTTAATAGGTTAGTCCCAAAAAATAATATAAAAGTGTAAAATAAAGCCCATTATCATCCAAAACAGATAATATAATAGCATGGAAGAATCAAAATTATAGATAGGTTGGAGACATATCAACCATCCTCCTCCTTTCCCATCCCACATGCCCCGACCGACGGAGCGACACCTTCCACCGAAATCACCGCCCCCTCCTCCAATTAAGAGCCACCCATAGCCATTTTACACGTAGTATAACGTGGAGCTGAGTAGTATGCGTCCGCATGCGCGAACGAGGTCGTTATGGCTGACATGCGTGTCGACCGCCAGATCTTGGAGGAGCACCTCGTCTTCGAGACCACCGTCGACACCGTTGTGCAGTTGTCTACTTTAAAATACAGTTCGTGATGTTTTCTCAAGGCCACCGCCAGTGCCTTCTAGTGATTTGTCCTCTGTAATGTTAATATGCAATCTGATGTTCAGTTAAGACTTTGGTCCTCTGAAATGTAATGTTTAGTTAACACTTTGGTCCAACAATTGCTACATTTCATAGTACTGTTCTCAAGCATTCTTTGTTTTGTTAACTGTCTTATCTTCTCATACATGTTTCTACTCTGCAATGTCGTGCTCACTTAACTATTTTGGTTCATTTGGTCTGCTGTCCATTTAACTGTTTGGTTCAGTTCTACAATTTGATTTTCATTTGCTGTGGGTACAATTTTGTATTGTTATGCATGTCACACCAATCGAATTTGGCTGTACTCATACATATTCTACTGACAGTATGGCAACTCTCAGTTAACCTGATCAAGATCTTCCTTATGTGTGTTGCAGGGAAACAATTGGAGACACTGCGGTTTACCATCAAGGTTTGTTCAAGGAGGGTCCTTTGGCTAATAGCACATTATTGTGCAGTTGCAGGAATCATTCTAATATTTAGGTTTCTTACAATTTGGTCTTGCACATGTAGGTCCTGTTGTCAGAGGCTTAGACCCGCTGTTCGACCCATTTTGCATATGGGGAAATGAGATGTCCATGAATATCAGTCAAGTCAAGAAACTCAGAAAGATTGTTAGGATGAAGAAGCTTGCGACGAATAACAACAAGATCTTTGTTTGCACAATGAAGAAGACATCAGTCAACTATAGGATGGTACCAACTCTTTTGCCTTGTTTTTACCCCTTGCGCCATTTCAAAATTTACAATAGCGATTTATGCATAGCTTTGTTTTCAGTACTTTTCAAAGCAGTTCACCGATGATTACCTCTCAAACCACCTGCATGGTCAAGAGGCGAGGAAGGTATTCATTCAACACCCACGATACAATATTGAAGTCTTGCTGAAGAGGATGAAGGTTGGGTGGGCAATTATCCATAGCCACTGGCCTAAAGTTGCAAGGACATTCAACATCACTAAAGGCTCCATATTTGCCTTCCGCTTCTGCAGTTTCCTAGATGAGATTCATCTGTCTATTTACCGTGTATGATGTTACTTTCCAAAGGTTTTTGATGCTGCATGTGAAACTTGGTGCTATTGTGTAATGGCGTAACTGAGTGCCAAAGCTATTTGATGTAATTCGATTATGAAATCCTAGTTGCTTTTATAAGGATATGAAATATCTGGCATGTTTTATAAGAAATATTAGTTTGATTAGTACATGGATTATCAATAATATGCTAATTACCCTACTTACACTAGTAGAAAAAGGGCCAAATGTGAAGCACATTAGTGCCGGTTTGAATTTGAGCCGGCACTAATGTGACCATTAGTGCCGGTTCCAACGGCTAGTCGGGCGGGCATCATTAGTACCGGTTCGTGGGTAACCTTTAGTACCGGTTCATGCCACGAACCAGTACTAATGAGGCTGTGTCAGGCTATGGTCAGTCTGGGGCCCCCACGAAGACCTTTAGTACCGGTTCATGCCATGAACCGGTACTAGAGTTTCTTTGTAAGCTGATTTTTAGTCCCACCTCGCCAAGAGAGAGGCAGTATGAGCGGTTTATAAGCCATGAGTGCACTGACAATAACGAAGAGTTGCAATGCTCACCTACATGTTGATTAGCTTCAAGCCTTGCGGAATAGCATAGATTGCACTGAGCTATGTGCAGTGCAGTCTACACTATTCCGAATGGCTTGAAGCAAATTAACCAGCATTGCACCTCTTTTTTATTTTTAATAACTTATTTGAAATCCGGACTTCTTTTGTGTTCAGTATGCAACATTCAAAGTGACGTTATCAATTTCCAACATGTTCTGACATCATTTGTTGTTTTTCGGTCATTTACCTAATTGTTTAGAGAGCTAAATGACCGTGAAATTGAAAATCACTACAAAATGAATCCTGAAAATGTTGAAACTTGGCATGGTATCATCATATCACCCGCATAGCATGCGCAAAAGAGTAGAGAGGGTCACGGCAAAAACTGGACGCACTTCGTGTACAAACTGGACAAACTCTTTCAGAGTATCAGGGTTTCGGACGAGAACTCATCTGTTACATGGCCACTTCAATGTTTTTAAACTTATTTGAACTCCGGACTTCATTTGTGTTTAGTATGCAGCATTCAAAGCGACATCATCA